>NW_009620866.1:77174-81037 GCF_000690535.1 Cariama cristata | reverse complement strand
AAGGCCGGTACAACCATGTGGCAAGCGGCAGACGTGCCACACACGCCAGGGAGGGACGAGGGGTGCCGCTGCACAGGGTGGGGGCGGTGGGAGTCAGAGTGTCCAGCAGCAGCATCCCAGCTGGTATCCAGCCGTGTCCCAGCACTGCTGGGCAGCTCCTGCCACATTGATCTTCCTCTGTCTCTGCAGCAAGGACAGCCAGTACCCACCACCAGCTCGGAGAGGGGCAGGCAAATGTCTGCCCTGGGGAGGGGGCAGCTCTGGCAGGGGGGTGCTGGCAGCCTTCTCCTTCCTGTTTATCACTCAGGGAGCATCAGTGCAGCCGCACGTGGTGTGCGGGGCAGATGTGCGCGGGAGATGAAGGCACGCCAGTGTCCTGGAGTTAAATTGTTCAGCAGATGATCAGCTGCTTCCTTCCAAGTCTTAGTCCAAGCACGAGGCTGCATATCTTCGCCAGAAACGTCTCCACCGGCACTCAGGGCCCTTTGGATTGTGTTTTATATTTACTGTTTGGCTTAGGCATCTGGAAGCTTCTAGCTTGCAAACAACAGCTTTAGGTCACCAAACTTTCAACCACTTTCCTCAAAGTTTTAAGCCAGGTGTGACTGTCACGGGAAGTTTCTCAACACCTCCCTTCCAAGTGGGCTGGGGTCTGCCTGGCCCCATGTCCCAGGGCTTCAGGCAGAGCAGCAACTCGTGCAAAGATATTTGTCTTGCAGCACTTGGTGTTGGCTGATCTGGGGCATGGGTTGGCTGCAAGGTGCAAAGCTCTGTGCTTGGCTGTTGTGCAGCCCTGTAAGGGGTAATGCTCCGCTTTGCAGGGGAGAAAGCTTTCTTCTGAATTGCCAGGAACTTGCAGCAAGCCCTTGGGCTGCAGGGATGGGAGGGGGCATGCCTCCTGGCTCTCCTTTTGTCTCCCTGGCTTGCTCACCCCTGGCCATGGGTCTAGATGGGGAAGGTCCCCCAGAGCCAGCCCAGGTCTGGCAGACACGCTGCCCTGTTGGGATGCAGCTCTGCTGCATTGGTGGAAGGCTGTCCCTTTCCATATCAGTTAAGTGAAAGTGGAACTGATCAGTGTCCAGCCCTTGGGCATTTCCTTCTGTTGGAGCTGTTGGGGTGCAAAAACACCCAGACTCTCGTTTTCCAGGCTATCCTGGGCTGTCAGTTCTCTGCAAACAGCCCTAACCCAGCTCGGGGTGCTGAGTGTTAGAAAAGGAGAGGGGAGAGCATCAGCAGTGAGAGTTGAGGACGTCCCTCCCCATCTGCTGGCTCATTCCCTTGGAAATCCCTCTGCAAGGGACAGCAGGCTGGAGGAAGAGGGGGGTGGAGGAAGAAGACTGCTAGCCTGCAGTCTCTGCCCATGTATGGGGACAGCAGCTCCTCTCCTTGCAGACTCTCCAGGGCAGGAGCTGCTCTAGAAAAGCAGCCATGGTTGCAGAGTGTGGCTGGGAAAAGCTACTACGTGGTTTTGGGGCCAGGGCCAGGGCCAGGTCTGTGTATCTGCAGAAACCTTGCAAGATGGATCTGTCCAGGCATTTGCTTTTCTCACACAAAATGGACTGAAACATGTCACCCAGAGGCAAGCACTCCCATCCTTCAGAAGGTCTTCCTCTTAGGGCTATCTTCTTGGCTTCAAGATGGCCATGCTAGCCTGTCTTTCTCTCCCCACACCTCTGATTAGCTTCCTACCCAACTCCTGAATCTGCCTCGAAAACCTCCCTGTTTGGATGACAGCATTTCCATCCAGCATGTGCTATCAGTGCTGCGTCCTGCTCCTCATTGCACGCAGGGCCCTTTGCACCCTACACCTGTCCCTCTAAGTTTCTTGTGCCCTCTGTGTGCATTTTCAGGGAGAGCCCGGACCACCTGGTGACCAAGGGCGGGAAGGACCCCTAGGACCACCTGGCGACCAGGTAAGAACTTGGATTAACTTTCTGGATCCCAGGTGGAAGTGGTTGGGGCAGCGGGGAGAGTGGGGTAGAGGACTTAACTGATGCCACAACATCTTGGGGCAAGTTCTCAGCATCTCCTAGACTGGGTATCAAAGCTGGTGAAAAGGGGCAGGGATTTCTAGGAGAACCCAGAATATGAATAGGGCTAAAAAAATGGAGACTTGGCTGCTAAGCCCGGGACAGAGCAATCTCCACGCCATTTCCCAATCCCATGGAAACGAATGTCAACACGTCTGACAGATTTGGAAACTGGCAAACGCAAGCTGCAGCAACGCACAAAATGTTCAGGCCTGGGGCCAGACACTGCTCACCTCAGTCAAGGGAGTCAATGAGACATCTTGTGTCAGTGAGGACAGCCTGACGGGGCCCCAGTGGTGTCCCTGACACCCTTGGCATCTGCAGAGACAGTCTGTCCAAAAGCCAGCATTCCTCAAGTCTGCTTGCTGCAAGGTCTTGTCCTCCTGCTCTGGGGTCTGCTTGTCCTCGTGTGCCTCAAGGAACAGATCTCAGACCTCATGGGCTTTCTGGAGAGCAGAGCTGGCTACCTCCAGCCTGAGGAAGGCTTCTGTCCCCTGGACAATTAAAGACTCTCTCTTCCCGAAGATGTACCCAGCTCCAACTCAACAACTCTGGGTCTGGCGGTGTTGCAGGGTTAATCCTCCATGGGGATAGCACTGATTGCAATGGCCAACAGGGTCTTTGCACCTAAGCAAGCAGGCTTTGACACCACTTTTGGATGGGGCTCTGTGGAACAGCTCCCCTCCTACCCATACCATCAGAGTTTTGACAGAGCCCAAGATGCAGGGAAGTAGTGAGTGAAATGTTGCCACACTGGTTTCCACAAGGAGTGAAGCATGGAAAACAGCGTGCAGACAAAGATGAGACAGCTTTTGAACTCCATTATGGTCGACCAAGTGTTGAAGAGCCCTGAAGGAGATCTGGAATGCAGGACAGCCATGAAGAGGCCACTGTTGCGATCACGTTATCCTCAGCATGGGTGACCTCCATGGCAGACCTGCACCATGCCGCAGCCTGGGGAGAAGACGTGCTTGTGCCAAGGTTGTACTTCACTGGAGCCGGGCTTCCCTCAAGCCTGTCTTGTGCTAGTGATGAGCACCAAATTCACACAGGAGGATTGTCCAGATCCTACAGTCTATAGCTGTGCAGAGCTCCTGCCACAACCAAAGCGAGTCTGGCAGCATCCATCTTGTTGGGCACTGCCGTGGTGAGAGGTGTCGTTTTGGGAGGTGGCCCTGGTAGGAAGGCAGCTCTTTGGATATGTGTGTGTTTAATAGACTGGTGCTGCAGGCTGACACCAGCAAAGGAGGAAGGACTGGAGCTGCTCTCCATGTGGTAGAAGCTCATTCCAGGTTCAAGGCAGAAGATGACAGAATTAAGGTGGAGATTTGATGCAAGCCTGGGAGGCCAAGCATGGTGTGAAGCCAGGCTGGGACAGATCCTGCCTCCAGCCAGCCTTCACTGTTGAGGAGGAGTAAGACAAAGGAGAAAGAATGGTCTCCTTGCTGTCACTGAGCCTAGGGGACACTGGTTTTCCCTCTCCAGCACTGGATTTGAGTCAAACCCCTGTCAGAGTGGGAAGCATTACAGAAGAAGCTCCGATGCCTCCCCAGACCAGAGACTGCCCCAGTGCCTCCACCACTCCAGGGAGATTTCAAAAGCAGTTGCAAAGGGAGGACGTTTTTTTCCATAAGCTGAGGAAGAATGCTTTTGGTTGGCCAAATTAAAAATAAATGCGTAATTGGGCTTGGACAAGAGCAGGACTTTGGCAAACACAAGTGTTTTTCAAGCCTTGTTATCTGCAAGCTCTGGCTCTTGGAGCTTATTTCTCTTGGCAAGGGGAAAGGGCTCCTGCTGACCTGTGACTCCCTTTCATCCTCTTTCTATCCGAGA
>NW_009620866.1:63011-77143 GCF_000690535.1 Cariama cristata | reverse complement strand
AGAAACAATCTATTTCCCTGATCCTCATGGGCAGGTTTGGTGGTCCCTCTCTCTTCCTGGCTATGGTGCCCATCCCTCCTGTGGTTCTTGTCGCACCCAGAATCTTGCATCTTCATAAACTCTTCCAAGGCCATGAGGGATTTGCACTATGTGTTGCAGTGAGGACATGTACAGTCAGCGCGAGCCAAGGGTGCTGTGAATCCAGCTTTGGCTGATGTGAACGATCATGAGTTCTTGTCCCTCCTTCCCAGCTTTCTCTCTTCTGGGCTTTTGTGCAGAAATAAGGCCTTTGAGCAGTTTAGTGCTCTGCACTAACTACGTAGTTTTAAGTCCTCTACACCCACATGTACGCCTTTCCTTGGAAGAAGGATGCGTGCAGTGTGCATGGATGTTTGGCACCAGTTCCTCCCAGTTGCTGTCGTGCGAGGAGGAGCAGAGATGACAGCTGGAGGGGATTTCAGCTTCCTCAGCTTTCGGGTGGCAGCTGAGCCACTGCACTAAGGCAGCTCCCAAAAAGGTCAGAGGTGCTGCTGATGCACTGGAAATATGGAGGAAGCTCTCGGGCACGCAGAATTGCGATGCTGAAGCCCAGGTACCATTGAGTGAGTGCTGTCATCCACCTGCCAGGAGACTGGAGTTGCGTAGTTTGTTGCAGGAAACATTTCAGAGGTCAGAAGACTTGAACTGGCATGCCTGCTGCCTGCAGCAGCAATGCTGGAAGGGCCAATTGCCGAGCCATCACTCTCTCCCACCATGGTTTGTGCTCTGCCTTCCCTCTGCCTACCTGTGTCATCTCCATTGCCTGGGGACTGGTTGCACACCCGGCTCCATGTGAGATGCTGCCTTGTTCGAGGATTTGGACCTGTGGGCAAAAGCATCATTAACCAATCATTACCCACCACCATTACCCATCTCCTGGCAAGTAAACCCCACAAAAGGTTGTTGGCACGGAGTAGAAGGTGGAGGGGCTTCCTTGGACAACTGTTAGAATTCTCAGAGAAAATAATCTCCTCCCACCTCCTCTCATCTCTGACTGTCTCTGGCCAGCCCTGCAGCTGACGGAGCGAGTGGCCGCTGCCCAGATGGGACATGGCAGAGTGACAGCTTTGGTCCATTCCAGCACATGCTGCCAGGGCTCTGCAGCCTCCTAAGGACAGAAACTTCCCAGAGCCACGAAAGGCTGCGACTCCCCAGCCCGGCTGCGACCCAGACGTGTCTGACCACAAGGTGTGGGGAGGGCTTCTGTGGAGGGAGGTCTGTGTCACCTTCTCAGGGTGATGTGCTCCACTGAGGACCATTCTCTGCCCCGGGGGCACGTCTGTCACAGTCGATGAGATGCCACTGTGCAACCTAGCTGTGCTTTGAAGCTTGAAAGCATCAACCTTTCCTCCCTGGTCCTCTTCCCCACCAGGTCCTCTGTTACTGGACTGAGGTGTGGAGGAGAGGGATGGCTTTTAGGGCCTTGGAGGCTCTGCTGGGAGGCTGCTCCCTCCTGCAGCCCAGCTGCCTCTAAAAGCACATGGTGTTAAACCCACGCCTGCAGTGTCACACCTTGGCCCAGAAAGTTTCTTGTTTTGGCTCACGCTCAGCAGGGATCTGGCCAAGGCTGCCCCTGATGGGGCTTTGCAGAGAAAGCAGGGCGTAAGGAAGCATGAGGAGCTGCAGCCTGTGCAGGCAGGGGGGCATGAGAGGAGCCAGGTAGAGCTCCTGAAGCATCTTCCCACCTGCGTTAATCCTCGTCAATAGGTCCTTTCTTGTGAGGCTGGACAAGGCGGAGGTGACTCACTGATGGGTGAGAGGCAGGAGGTGGATGGCCCCACCCACCACATCATGAAATGAAGGGACCAGCCCTTCAGGGTGGGAGCAGCACCAAGAGAAAATCCATGTTGTGAGAGCTCTTTGTGTTTCCCTAGGGTGAGGCTGGACCCCCAGGACCCAAGGGCTACAGGGGAGACGACGGCCCCCGTGGCAACGAGGTCAGTGCTGCTTCATCACTGCATCTTCTGTGGAGAGGGAATGAAGGGAAGACCAGGAGACGCTGCCGTTAGGGCTGTCCCCAAATCCCTCAGATCTTGAAAACCTGTTGTAGGCACAAACTCAGATACTAGCTTCCTGGCAGACACACAGAGGCATTTTTCATGGGTCCTTAAGGCCATGGGTGCCTTTTTCCCCACCTCCCGGAGGCCATTTCTTGGAGAGGGTATAGCCACACCACAAGCCACGTGGCTTCTCATCACAGAAGCTGGGGGAGCTGTGCTCCAAGGGTAGCCACCTGAATCTGCCAGCAGTTTTGATCCCCAGGGCAGGGGGCAAGCTGAATCCCAAGCCCAACCGTGGGCTTTGCATTGCTCTTGTATAAGCAAAACACCTCCCATGGTGGGCTTGTGATGGTAGCTGGTTGCCTCAGAAGGCATCGTCTTCCCAGCTCAAAGGATGGTGTGCAATGCTTGACTGCTGCTTCTGCTCCTTCCAGGGCCCAAAGGGTTTTGCTGGAGCACCTGGGCTGCCTGGAGACCCTGGCCTCATGGGAGAAAGGGTGAGTGGTATTTGAGGGGATAGTATGCCATGTGGAAAAGATGTACAACAGCCTGGTTCCACACAGCCTGAACCACCTCAGCGAGAACAGAAATTACATTCATACACAGCTGAGATGCTGGGAAAATTCAAGCAAAAAAGCAGCCTGCTTTTGAATATACATCACATCTGCAGGCTCAAAGAGACGTGTTTTGGGATGTACTTTCCAGCAACAGAGACCTGATACTTCCCAGCCTGTTCCCAGCCGGTGGCCGTATCCCCAGTCTCTGTGAGGGACAGTGTCACTTGCCTGTCCGTGGCTGTGCCGTTCACACACAAGCAAGATTGCCTTTTTACCTGCTTGCACCAGTGTTCAAACCACTAGTCGCATATTTTTTTTGCACAGACATTTTGCCGTGGAGATAAACTGTCCAAGGAGGGCAGGATCCTGGTGCCGTGCTATCTAAGGGGTCTGCTTTTCATTATGTCACGTATTACTCCATTCCTTTCCAGGGGGAGGATGGCCCTCCCGGGAACGGCACAATTGGATTCACAGGTGCTCCGGTAAGTTTTTTGCACTGTTTTGAAACTGTAAGACTGTTATTTCTGCTTGTCTGACCAAACATGCTTCCTTTTCTTCATCCCCAGGGGCAGCCAGGAGACAGAGGTGATCCTGGCATTAACGTAAGTGTGCTGCTTCTTCATACATCCAACAGAAATTGCCCTGGCCTGTGGTTTGGCTCCTAGAGCCTCTCCATCAGCTGCATGGTGAAATGGGCTCTCTGAAGCAACCTGCTCCTCCAAAGCCCTCTTTTCCTTCTGCCCACTTTTTTTTTCTGGTGGAAGTGTCCTGCCTTGGTGCATTGGTAGTAACGTCCAAGGGTAGCAGCCTTGGCTGAATGCTCTCCGATGCAGCGCTGGACCCAGAGTTTGGGGTTGGGAGTGCCACCCAGGGGGGAGCTGGATGGTGCTATGACAGTGAAAGCCACCTAAGAAGTTCTTTCCCTCAATAGCACTGCAGTGTGGTGCTAGGGAGCCTATACACTGCTCTTCACCCCCCTCCCAAGCCAGCTCTCACAAGGTCACTGCATGCCAGCACCGACTTCACCACGCTAACAGCTGTCCATACAGGAGTCTCTTCGGTACTATTTTTCAGGGAACAAAAGGCTATGTCGGTCCTAAAGGTGATGAAGGAGAAGCTGGAGACCCTGGCAATGATGTGAGTAATCTGTATAAAGCTGAATCATCTTTCCCTGTGGATGCGGCGTGGGAGCTTTGGGCTGGGTTTCTTACACGACCTTGCCTGTGGGTCAGAACTTATCAGACTTTGTAAGTCGGCAAGCGCCCTTTGCCACTGAGCAGTGTCTGATGGCAAGGGGAGCTCTCTCCAGACGTTTGTTTTGTATCTACACTTTGTCTGGCAAACCTCTAGATCTCATAGGTTGAGGTAGGTATCATCTCTGCAAGGTTTTCTGTGTTTCCAGATAGCGCCAATGGTTGCACCTGTGCTGCACCACTGTCCTGTGGAGAGAGATTTTCCCGATGTCCGTCCTGATCCTCCCAAGTTCTAACTCATTTGGTTGGGTACACCAAGCTCAGATAACGTTTTTGTGGTTGAGCAGGGCTCAGCAGACATATGGAGGGGAAGGTGCTGCACCCTGACACACACAAATTTGTGGATTTTGTGGGTTTTTTTCATTCCAGAACCCAACCCCTGGCCCCAGAGGCATCAAAGGAGCGAAGGGCCGCAGGGGACCCGAAGGCCGCCCGGTAAGTAAGGACCCTGGCAGGGTTTGCAGCGATGAGCACAGCGTGCCAGGCTGATGGAGCTCCCAACAGCAGGGCTTACAGAATCACAGAATTATTATGGTTGGAAGAGACCTCAAAGATCATCAAGTCCAACCATATACCCAATGCCACCATGCCCGCTAAACCCACTAAACCGTGTCTCTGGCTTGGCGCAGACTTGCTGCGCTTGACTCTGCTCACAGCAGGAGCAAGGCAGTTTGAAAACCCGCTGCTGCAGCCTGGTACATGAGTCTCTGAAATCGTGTTCATCCCAAATCAAGGCAGAAAATGCAGGCATTTGTGCTTTTTCATGAGCAAAAGGTTCTCATATGATCAGGTCCAGTAAGGGCAAGCAGCCTTTCAGGGTGGCCATCCTAAACCTGAAAGCATTTCCATTCATGTTGAGTCGCCACTTGCTTGTGTCCCCCCACATTGATCTGGAGGCTACGGGAGAGGCATTTTCCAAGCAAGTGCCATCCATCCATCCATCATCCCCTGTCTGCTGTCGGGGCAATTCCAAGCCATGTCACACATGGTGGGTGTGCTCGCTGCCTACAGCAAGAGCTTGCCTTCCGACCTCAGTGGGCATGGCACCCGTGGAAGTGGGTTGCCTTCCTGCCACCCCCATGCAGCCCCAGGACACGGTGCAAGCAAGCAAATGTACCTCCTGAAAGCCCAGTGCAGGGACCAGCAACTGGAAAGCCAAGAGACTTTTCCAGACTCTGCATTGCTTAGCAAAGTATCAGCAGAGTATGCCGCAGATAGGACTGCCTGCTCTTGTAACTGCTCTCTCCACACTTCCATTTGGCAGGGACCACCAGGACCTGTGGGACCTCCAGGACCAGATGTGAGTGGGACAGGATCAGGGCACTGCTTGCTTGAGCTGTGCTTACACTACCCTGCATGATGGCTCCTGGGAGGGGGTCACTGCTGGGGGAACCTTGTGCTCCCGGGCTGGGTGGTGGCTGCCCCCCATTACTGTCCCAGTGAGTCTCACTGGCCAGATTTCCTTCATGCCAATCCATCACCAGCCAGTCCCCTCTGTAGCATGCCCCACTTGCACATCACTCATTTCCAGATCAGGACCTGCTTTGAGGGCACAAAGTAGCAGCGGGGATGGTGGGCAGCACCTGGGAGCCAGGAAGCTGCCTTCACTGTTATTCAAAACTTTTTTTACCTCTGTTTTCAGGAATGTGAAATCTTGGACATCATCATGAAGATGTGCTGTGAGTATCCCTGCACTGCTCCTCCCATGCTGCTGGGCTCCTTGCTGACCAGGAGGTAGCTGCTTTTTCTCTGGCCCCCGGCGAGGAGAGCCATCCCCAGGCGGCATGCAGAGGGATGCCATGGGCATGGCTCCCCTTCCACCAGTCACAATTAAGTCAATGAGCTGGGGGAGAGGTGGGAGGTCCTCCCTGCAGCTGGGACAGCAACCCAAAAGAGGCAAATCCTTTCTGCAACAGGTGTTACTGTCCCTTCTTTTGACCCAGGGACTTCCAGCTTGATCTCTAGTGTAGGTCATGCAATTGTTTGAGTTGTGCGTGCTGCAGGCTGGTTTGCTGTGTCTGTGGCTCTGTACATACACTATTATCCTTCAGGGAAAATATTAGCAAAGTTGTGTAAAATCTTTGTGTGGACCATTTTACAATGTTTTTTTCTTAAATAGCAGCGCCTGACTTTCCCCCCTTGGGAAAGGGAGGTCTGTTCTGGGGTGTCCTGCCATGGGGAGCAGCAGTACGCACGTGCTGCAAAGGGTTTCTGGCCCACAACCAGTAATGAAGTGCTGGAAGGACACAGGGTACTTGGGCAACTGAGTTTGAGCTCCATACTATGGTGATTTACTTAATCCCTCCAGGATTATATTATTTTTATTCAAATAAGAATACATCAGTGTGTGCAGAAACAGAGCTCTGCTGCATGCAGTGCTCCAGGGCAAGGCATCACAATCTGATACAGGAGAGAGGTCTGGATATTTCAAACAGGAGGGAAACCTCCATAAGCTTGAATTGTCCAGATCAGGTGTCTTTAAGTTTGCAGAAACACAAACCTAGTGTCTGCATTAGTGTGTGAAAAACCCTTGTGTCAAGTGTTTTAATGTTCTCTCTTTCTTTCCCTTCTCCTCTAGCTTGCTGCGGTGAGTGTTACTTGGCAAGGCTGCTCTGCAAACATTTGCTAGCCCTTCTCCTTGCTTGCATCCCTCTCTTTCCTTGCTTTCTGCCTTCTGCTATGGAGATGTGGTGAGAGCCTGGGAGGGAGGACGGAGCATGAGCAAGGCAGGGGAGGGCAGCAAGTTCTCCCCGAGGGTGCTGCGTGGACTCAGAGGCTGCTGTGGCTGGGTCCTACAACTGGAAAACTGTTGTCAAGGTGCCCTGTGCCAGCAAACTGCAGGCGGATTTTCTCCACCCTTTTTGCAGTTGAAAGGGACGTCAGTTCAGGGCACACTGTGGATTCAGCTCTGTCCTCTTTCCAAATCCTGTGCTGGTCTCTGGAGAAATGTGCTGGGTTTTTTTCTGTGATGCTGTCCCGATGGGTTGCATTTGTAGTCCAAAAGCTCAAAGGAAGAGCCAAGGGCACATGATGTCCTTCAGCCATGGGAAAGAGGGGGGTAAGCTGAGTCAGCCTCCTGCAGCCCACCAGCGTCACCTCTGTCCTCCTGGGCTGGGTGGATGGAAGAAGTGAGAAGGCTTATGAGGAAATGGGGTTTGGAATAATTACTGGCTGTTTGAAGGGTACTCACAGCTTGGCAATGCTATGTGTCTTATAAGAGGCGCTGAGCAAAATGCAAATGGAAAATTAGCAAACTGACTCTCAAGTCTTCTATGCGGTTAGTTTGCTACTTTATTTTACACCGTGCTTTGCGGGTAGATAAGGCACAGGCACCAACCTGGTCAGAACTAACAGCAGACATCAGCTGCTTGCTTTGGTATGCCTCCCTGCAAAACGTCCTGCTCAGATAGAAAACACAAGCCCCTCCGCTCCTGTGCCTTGCTGCAGAGTGCACTTGTGGTCCCGTCGACCTCCTCTTCGTGTTGGACAGCTCGGAGAGCATCGGCCTGCAGAACTTCCAGATTGCCAAGGACTTCATCATCAAAGTCATCGACCGCCTGAGCAAGGACGAGCGTGTGAAGGTGAGATTTCCACTGAGTGCCAGGATACAGTTGTGTGCACTCACTTATTTTTCACTGCAAACAGAAAAACGGGGAGATACCTTCACTCCAAAGAGCCTCTACGAGGCCTAACTTCAACAGTGTGACTGAGGTAGGTCTTGATTTCTCCCAGATTCATGAAGTGATGGAGATGAGACAACAGTTTGTTGTCCCAAAATACAGACATTTCACTCTTTCTGGGCAAAGGGACTCTGCCTGCGGTAGCTGTGAACTCTTCCTCCATGTCCCAGAGCAGATGGTTCATAAAACATTCGCCTGGTCAATCAGTCTCTCAGTCTCTTCCTTGTCCTGATGAGCATTTCAGGTGGCTGGAGTAGATAACACATGAGGTGTGTTGCAACTTCCCCTAGCTCCCTGATGGCCAGCCCCCCAGGCACCCTTGTCTGCCCCCAAGCTTGGATTTAGGTTACCAGTTAAGCGCACTACTAAAAAGGACCTTTGAATCCCAAAACAGCAACATTGTCCTGGTAGTGAGTCTTTCAGTCTGAAGACAGACACAAATGCTTACTCTTCTAACTCTTCCCTGGTAACCTGCTGTGCACGGGAAATTTTGTTTACCTCCTATTTGGAAAGGATGTTTGGGATCCAGTCTTTCCACCAGACACATCTGTAGCACACGGGCTGTAAAGCCACAACGACCTACCACTGGACACTTGTGTTGGGCATGCGAGGGTCTCTTTCGCTGGCAAAGAGTCAGTAACACGCAGAAAGGCTAGACCTGGGCAGCAAAACCACTGTGCTGGAAAAAACCCAGAAGTTTTGAAAAAAGATCTTTTCCTAGCCACGCACCATTGCGAATGGCTTGTGTTGAGACCATTGAGACGGTAAACCTGGGTTTAGGTCTTGTTTCACTGACTGGCTCACCAAATTGGTCCCCATGTGAATCCACTCCTCTTGGGGGCCCTTCTGCCTGGAATGAGGCAGAGGAGAGATGGCAGAGCCTGCTGTGAAGGCATAAAGTACAAACCACCAGCAGGATTTCTGAACCTTCAGGGCCTCCTGAGGTATCTGACCTTAACTGGCTTCTGTTTTTTCCAACAGTTTGAAGCTGGGGAGTCTCGTGTGGGCGTTGTGCAGTACAGCCATGACAACACGCAGGAGCTGGTGGCCATGGGGGATGCCAACATAGACAACATTGGGGCACTCAAACAGTGAGTATGTGGGGTCTCGGCACATCATGCGGAGACCTGACCCGGGAACATCTACTCACCTCCCATCCTCCATCTCCAGGCCAGCAGCTCCTGCAGCTGCAAGGATGCTAAATGTTCTTTAGTGGAAAGTAGCGATCAGTGGCATTGTAAGTGGTGCTGAGGCCAAGGAGCTTGCCAGTTTTCCACCCAAGGCCCCATGGAGGGATGTTTTGCCCTGCCTCACAAGTGTGTCAGAGATACGTGTTCGCAGGGGCTCCTTCAGTATCCATGGCGCAGGGCTTGGAGGCTTACTGGTGTCTGTGCTTGCAGGGCAGTCAAGAACCTGAAATGGATAGCTGGGGGCACGTACACTGGAGAAGCCCTGCAGTTCACCAAGGAAAACTTGCTACGGAGATTCACCTCTGACAAGCGTGTCGCCATTGTCATCACGGATGGACGCTCTGACACACTGCGGGACCCTACCCCGCTCAACTCTCTGTGCGATGTCACCCCGGTAAGGGCATGGGGAAGCACCCTGCCTGCACGGAACCACCACACAGCAGCTGTGCATCAGAGTAGTGCAGGCTCTCTGGGCGTCTCCATGACTTTGCTACCCAAGACTAGAGCAGAGGGGACACATGTCACCAGTAGCACTCTCATAAAGTGACAGGCGTTCAAGTTTATGAATGCCTTAGATGATGAGTGCATCTGGTAATGGACCCTTAACTTCCCTACAGGTGGTTTCCCTTGGGATAGGCGACATTTTCCGGAACCCTCCAAATCCAGATCACCTGAATGACATTGCTTGTTTAAGCAGACCGACCAGGCCAGGATTGTCCATTCAAAGGGACAACTATGCCGAGCTCCTGGATGACACCTTCTTGCAGAACATCACCTCATACGTCTGTCAAGGTGGGTGAAAGGTTGTGGCTGGAGGCAATAGGGAAAGTAGTGAGGATTTCCTCAGCCAAAGGGTGAGGGATGCAGGCTGCCCTCCCTTGCCTTCCCCGAGTCATGCTTTTAAGCAGGCGTTGAGGGAAGAGAATGACGTTCAAGGTTTAGTTAAATAAGGGACAAGGGCATCTCATGTCGCAGAACACTTTGCAGCTGGGTTCAGGTCCTCTCCTGCTGCAGGACATCTCTGTCCACAGCGTTTTTCAAGCACATACCTCTGTGCTTTCTGGTGCATGCTTATAGCCGTTGCACAACGCCTTGCACAGTGTGGCTGTGACCGAGGTGAACATTTGTCCCTTCTGTGGCTCCACAGGAAGCTATAGAAGTGGTTTTCCTGAGTGAGCTAGCAACTCTTACTAATTACTAATTACTCTTTCTAATTTTCTGAACAGAGAAGAAATGTCCGGACTACACCTGCCCAAGTGAGTATTGACTCCTTGTGCCACATGAAGGGGTTGTGGGTGGAATGGTGGGGGAAGTAGGAGTTTGTGTTTGTGGGAATGCATAGCTTGGACAACTCTCGCAACAGGGAGGCTCCTGGGCTGGAGAAGTGAACAAGCTTGCCAGACACTCGCAGGGTTTCTCACGCACACGCCAGCCTAAAGCACTTGGGGGAAAAGCCTAGACAGTTGCTTTTCTGGCACCTCAAACCTAGAAAGGAGGCTCTGCCGAATTTTAGCCTTCACAGGCTTTACCTGAGGCAGGTAATGAGATCAATTGCTATGTGGTGGTGGGAGCACAAGGAAAAATCAGCACTCTGGCAGGGATATTTGAAAAAGGTGCTTGAAAAGTGAGTACAAGGAGGAATTCAGTGGGGTACACCTCCAAGTCAGAAGCGTATACGGTCCTCAGACTCATCATGGAAAGAAGCTAGCCTCCGGAGATGAAGTGGTTCCCCAGACATGCAAGGACAGCGCTGTATTTAAGCAACAAGAGTCACTAGACTATCTAAGCCAGATAAGTACCTGGGAATGCAGCCTGTCGTAAGCCAAATAAAAGAAAGAATGAAAGGGTAAAAGGACAAGTGTAGGACAGCACTGGGGTAGGGGAAACCAAGCTAGCAAATACCCAGAGAGTGGGGATTTCCCAAGTGTGACAAGGCAGGAAGCCTGCAAGACAGCCAGTGACTTCACCGGCTTTCCATGGAAGAGGCAGGAGGAGAAATGCAGCATAATGAGCCCTGGACCTTTCCCCTTGCAGTCACCTTCACTGGGCCAGCGGACATCACGCTGCTGGTGGACAGCTCCACCAGCGTGGGGAGCAAGAACTTTGAGACCACTAAGAAGTTCGTGATGGTTCCTGGAGGCCAGTAAGCCTGCTGATGACTCTGTGCGTGTCTCGGTAGTCCAGTACAGCGGCAGGAATCAGCAGAAAGTGGAAGCTCAGTTCCAGTACAACTATACGGTCATCGCCAAAGCCATTGACAACATGGAGTTCATTAATGACGCCACGGACGTCAACGCCGCTCTGCGGTACATCACAGGGCTGTACCAGCGGTCCTCCCGTGGTGGAGCAAAGAAGAGGGTGCTGGTGTTTTCTGATGGCAACTCTCAAGGGATCACCGCGAGGGCCATTGAAAGGGCTGTACAGGAAGCTCAGCAGGCTGACATCGAGATCTACGTGCTGGCGGTGGGCAGCCAAGCCAACGAGCCCAACATCCGTGTCCTGGTCACGGGGAAGAGTGCAGATTATGATGTGGTCTACGGGGAGCGCCACCTCTTCCGTGTGCCTGACTATACCTCTCTGCTGCGTGGCGTCTTCTACCAAACTGTCTCCAGGAAGATAGCTGTTGACTGAGCATCTGGGTGGGCTTCTGCCAAGGCCATACCTGCTTCTGTCTCGCCTAAAAATGAAAACCAAGAAAACAAAAAAAAAAAGTTAACAGTATCCTTGACCAACCTGAGGAACTTGCGTCTATGCAGATAGCCATAGTGCCACAGCCTGGCTGTGCATAGTCCCCTTCCTTCTCCCCCTGCTTCATCATCTGCATCTCTACTCTGTTAGCCTCAAACTTCCCTCCCTGCCCATGACTGCCTCTCCCTTCCCACAGCAGGCAAACACAAGCATACCTAGCAATAAGCCTCCAGAACACCAATAGCAACCTCATCCTACTGTTTTTTGCCAAGAAAGAATCAGGATGAGGAATTTTGTGCCACTAAGGACTAGCCTGGTCTCGTAAGGCTGATTACGCTCTTTTCACATACAATTTTTTTTGTTCATTTGCTTCTTTCCTTCATACATCAACTGAACACTTGCCCAGCTCACAATGGTCCTAACCCAATGCTGTGCTTCAAGTGAAACGTTCAGCACTTCAGCAATCTTTCAGAGAGGATCGTTGTCATGGCTGGCAAGTTTGGTTCATATTTCCCATGCTTGGGGGGGGAGGGCTGGACTGCATTACCCAAGCTAGTTGGAAGCATCTCTGGTCTCCAGTGCCGTAGGATGGGGCACTGACTTCCCAGGGCTGGGGTAGAGGTGGGTGGTGGAGCATCCCTCAGCGCTGATGCTCCCATTCAGGGCAGAGAGGCTGGGCACCGACCAAATGGAAGATGGACATCGGCCATTGGGGAGGGGGGAAACCCTAGAAGAAGCTACGTAACTGCACTCCTTCACTAACTGATCTCATGGTCCTACAGTGAAACCAGGAACCTCATGAATAACCTGATGACTTGTGTTATGGTCCAAGCTCCATTCTGGAAAATCTCTCTGAGCCCAGTTAGTGGGATTTTTTTGTTACTTTTTTTTTTTTTTCCGAAAGTGCCAAGCTGTCTAATTCCCAGTGAGCTCTCTGGGAGTACTGTTTCTATAGGACCATCTAGGAGTTAGGCACCTGGGCCCTAGGGAAACCCACTAACTGTACTATATATTGAATTAGGGCCTCATCCACAGCCCAGCAAAGTCAAGGGAAAGACTGCCATTATCTGCCAGGGTCTTTGACTCACACCCTACAGATATACTGACAAAGGTGCTATCACTACGTGGGTGATGTGAGCCCTTGGTGTTTACACAGTTGTTTCCAGGACCACGCTGAAGATGTGGTTCGGCTGGGTGAGATTTTATTTCAGTGCTTCCATTGGTGCTCTTGCTATGAATTCATGCGCTTCTGAGAAAGCAACAGTGATTGCCAGGTATCGGCATCCCAAACTCTTTACTTTGTATCCAAAAGACCTTTGTACGACTTTTAGTTTTATTTTATGCCTGTGTTTGTTTTACTAAAATTGTCCACTTTGGAAATTTGTCAAATAAATTGTTTTCCACAATCTCGTTGGAAGTTTGTCTGACTTGAATTTCAAGAGCTCCGAATGTTTAAAAAGTTACTCGATAAAATAGAGGTTGCTGGGATGTGGGAGGTCTCCAGCAGAACTTCTCACATAAAACTGTACAGGATAGAAAAAAAGAGATCTATTGCTTTTGCATTGCAAATCTGGCTATTATTGAATGCCATGGATTTGAGAAATACTGTAAGTTGTCTTCATCTATTAAATAGTGCATAAAATTTTTATGAGAAGAACACCGAGCTCTCAAAGGATGGGAAATGCTTACACAGCTTCCTTTTGCCTTCTGGATGCAAGAAAAACAAAATGACACAGGTAGGTACTGTTGTTTCCAGACCAGGTGAAGAGGTAAGCTGCATTTGCTTCCTGCTTATGTTCAGCATCTCTTCTTAATATCTCATTTCTTGGGCATACAGGGATGCTGTTCTGCAGACAGAGCTAGTGGTGGTGGTATGAATCATCTCATCCAGCTTTGCCAAGCTCTGTGCTCCCCAAACATTTGTTTTACACCCTAAGACAGCTCTAAAAGGTGCCTGTCTTTGGGGAAGCTCCCAGACCATACCTGTACGTCCCAGGGGCTTGTTGCAACCTTTCACTGCGGATGCATGCAAAGTCACTTGTTCCCCAGACAGTGGACCACATTAGTGTCATGTTTCTGTAACAGAGAGGCGCTGCGTTGCTTCCTTCTTGTCTCACATCCTCCTCTTAGTCATGCTTTCTCCTGGGCCAAGCATCTCAGTTGAGATACTTGTTGGGCTCCCTGTCCGTCCCACAGCGCCGTGGACATCTCACTCATAGCCGGAAAGTCTGAGGAGCACCTCTGGTGAGGCCCTGCAAGTGACTGCAGTTTGTATCAGATGTCCCACTCTCCTCTACGTGGAAAGTTAGGAAAAAGTGCCTACACATCTGCCCTAATAAAGGCGGTTATTGTTACAGCTCAAGAAATATTTCTTAATGGCCCCCCACAGTCCTCAGTATGAATCATCCATGAAGGAAGCGAACATGACACAAGCAAGCCCCTGGGTTACACCCCTACTGCAAGGGCTGACCAGCCGGCGGGATGCATCGCTACCAGCAAGGGGGGGTGGGAAAAGGGGGCTGCCCGTCCCCCCCAGCTCCTGCGCACTCCGGGTGGTATGCCTCCCTTGCACCTTGGCGGGATTATGTCAAATGCAGGGATGCAAAAGAGACCTGGAGAAAGCTCTCTCTATCTTTGGGCTGGTTTACAGCTTTTTTGTTAAAAAAGCAGGTGGTAGGAGGGATTTTCCTGCTCCTGTGTGCTTACTGCCCCCCCCCCCCCCCCC
>NW_009620866.1:44570-62970 GCF_000690535.1 Cariama cristata | reverse complement strand
CTTTACTGAAAAGGGAAGAAAATCCCAAACCAGCAAAAAAGTGTCAGTTTCCAAGATTCAGTTCTGGAGTGTTTGTCAGTTTTCCCCATGAGAAGAATCGAAACATTCCTTTTAAATTCCAGTTTACCCAGAAGAAATGCAGTTTTAAACAGAGCCTGATGACAAGCTGGTTTCCCCAGAAGACAAGGACCAACAGAGATTTTTCAGCAGTGCCCAACGCCTTGCATTTAAGTGTGTTGCCTTGTCTCCCCCAACTCTCACGCACTGTGCAGGCAGGATCTTGGGAGCCCTTGTTGGGTGTTCAGGATAAAGTTGACCCTAATACACCGGACCCATTTTATCTTCCATTTCTGGTTATATTTACTCCCCTCTTTTCAGTCTCGATTTTTATGCTTCCATTACAGGGAAGGTCAAAAATGCCTCTGCCTGCGGGTCTGCTTTGTTAAACTTCAGATGTTCTCCAGATGTTCACTGAGGGGGTTTATGTAACAACGACAGAATTTGGGCCACATTTCTCTGTTTTCCTCTGACTAAATCCTCCTCATTTGAGGGAATGCTGATTCACAACCCTTCATGGGAAGGTGATGGTTAGTGAAGGAGGAGATTGCTGAGACCACTTCACCAATGTGGTAGAACACCTAGAACACGTACCCTACAAGCAATGCAAAAAACCAACGAAGTAACAGACTGGGACAGTACTGCGGGATTGCAATCCTAAAGGACAGAGCAAAAAAGTGATGTAGGAGAGGTAAAGTGGTAAGTGAGAGAGAAATATTCTGCCTAGTTAGCTCCTGTAAATGAGAACATAAGACTACTTCCACTTGGGAAGCCCCAAGAGGCTCAGCTACACCCGTCCACTGGCACTGCTCATCTGTCCAGACCTAGCCAGCTTGGTGGCTGCAGCTCTGGAGCAGGTCTGCAGATAAGTTGATTGCCCTGGCCATTGTTTCTTCACAGACATCAGGTACGGCATGAGGCCCTGCCCGGCACCATGTAGTGTACCTGTACAGCCCTGAGGTCTAAATCATTTCCCTGAGCCCTGGTCGGTGCTTGCTCCCATCGCCGATAGGAAGGCACGGTAGCATCACGAATGCTACCTCCGCACCCCTGGGCAGCTCTGTCCCCCAGAGGCGCTGCCGTGGGCAGCTTGGGACTGCTGGAAACCGCAGGGTTGTCAGGGCAACTCTTCCCCTGGCTTGCGGCCCTGTAGCCCAGCCAAATTGCTGTTGATGATGCTAGCACTAGTCCTCAAGCTCTATAACAATAAATAGCTGCTCTAGGGTGATTTTGAACTGTGTGTTTAAGAGCCTTTCCTGTGCCTACGATTTTCCCAAGGAGCAGAGGTCCATTGCCTAACCTCTCCTAGCTCTAATAGCAGAATAACTGAATATCCAAATGCCTCTAGCTATCCTGTGGTTTCTTTTAACTCTATTATTCTCAAACATGTTTTAGTTTGAACTTTGAATTATTTTGTCCAATTGCATGACTCTCCCCCTTAAAAGAAGTAATATTGTATAAGGAGAAAGAATCATGGTGTACATAAGTTTGTGGGCAAACAACAGAGAAAAGACTGTAATCCATGAAGAAATATGGGGCTGACACAGAGAAGTAATTCTGAGCAAACTCAAGACCACGGAGGAAGACCATTCCCCCGCACCAACACACACTATCATCATCATAGTCCTCCAGTTAAGGGATTTAAGAAGCTGATGGCCTTCCATAACGTTGCATAGGACCAGGGAGCATCACCAAAGCATGGTGCATCTCTGGGAGACTTGCCTGTAATAATTTTAGGTTTTGCTAATTCCCATCAATAATTAGGTCATTTAGATTATAGGCACCTATATAATAACTGGACTAAATAAGTTGTATTCTGATTAGGCTGAAAAGACATTAATTAGACAAACAATGAATTTTTATATCTACACTTGACAGTGTCTTCCTTGGCTGCCCATAGCTAAACCCACAGGCAACAACCATGCTCTGCCAGGGTCTTTCCCTTCAAATTTCTCCTCACTGTGTGTCGGGAGATCGGGCTGCGTCCACAGTGTCTGCTTTCCATGTTTTTCTGCAGAAAGCAGGTGTTGCATCAGCCCAGTTCCTGGGTTGGCCCCGACGGGCTGTGGCAGGGCTGCTGGGACCTGTGGCAGCAGGGAGCTCTGGAGGACGTGGGGAAGCTGCAACCAGATAGTCCAGCAGTTGCCTCACCAAGAAGTTGAGAGGACTTGAAATACTTCTGAACAGAGTAATGGATACTGTTTAATTTCTATTTCTTTGTTTTTCTTGTTTCTTTAAAATAGTTTCTTATGCACATGGTCATCCCTGTCACACATGGAAACTCCAGAGGTGCTCCCAGGAGCACCCCAAGACAACGGCACAGCCTCTCCAGCGAGGACTGGGAATGCATGGAGTGAATTATCCCCATGAAATATTGCTGCAGCCCTTCCACTTGCCCAGCATCTCAACAGAGCAGTGTTCACAGTCCCATCCCTTGCTGCAGACACTTGAAGGAAACACTTCTCAGCTTTGTCATCCCTGTGAAAATGTTAGAGTTTAACATCCAAGCCACTGAACCTAACGGTTCAGACCATTTTGAAACCAAAAGCTGGGGTACCTCTTCTTGATGGTAGTACATTAAAAGGGAAAACAGAATGAAATAGCAGAAGCTGGAGGCAATGCAGATGCATCCTACCTCTTATGTCATGCTTCTGGAGAAAATCTTCTGTTCTTTTTTCTTCACTTTTGGTTATAGCACTTTGTTCCAGATGACTCCAAAGGTCTTGGGAGATAAACTGTTTGTTGAAATAAGATGAGTTTTCTAGTGGGGAAAATCATGCAAGAATCTTTGGGGGCCATCTATTTTTACAATGTCATCTGATCTGACTGCACAAAGCGTGTGCTGTAGCAGTCCTGGTAAAGTCACAGGCTTCAGCCTCTGTCAAAAAACTTTTTTTTTTTTTTTCACTATCTGTTGGCCAAAGAAAAGATGCTGCCTCATCGAACTTAGGTTTCTTTAGTCACTGAAGCACCAAGAAATAAGGCATGAAGAGGTCATTACACCCGTTTTTTTCCTTAAAGGTATGTTTTATCCCACAGGCTGCATATTTGTTCCCCTGTCAGATGATTGTCCAATCTTAAAGGGCTCTGAGCACAGAGGCTTTACCACGTCCACAGACAGTCTGATTTAGTGCAAATCACTGCTGCTATTTACAGTGCTGCAAATAAGTAGCTGGTGCTACTTCTGAAGAACACAGCCTAGTCTGCAATCTCAGTACCTTTTGCTGCCTTTAAGCCTGTTACTTCTTGTCATCTCCGCTATGGACACAGAGATCTTGTTCCTCCTTCCCTTACAGAGTCATTTATCAGCCAAGTCTCCTATTTGTGTTTTCTTTTTTCTCTCATGACCTGAACACCTGGTTCTTGTTCAGAAGCCTGTGGGAGCACTCGAAGGTAAGGTTATGGCAAAAAGTCCAGAGGCCTGTTCCCAGCCATGGCACCTATGGAGAAGGGCCTCGTAGCGGACAGGTTCATCACAGCAGCAGTCTGGAAAAATTTCTCCAAACTGGTAAGGAGTCTGATGGCAGTGGGGAACTCCTTACTCCTTGGTCCTGGGTCTGCTTGGGGTTGCTTTCATAGGCTATTGAACAGCCTGCATGGCCAACCTTTCTTTTCCGGTTCGCCCACGGGTTAGTTACACAACGATTATTTAATTTTGAGACCTCTACCCATCATGAAGGTATTGTAGGGACAGGGCAAAGCCTTTCTGAGCCCCTGTGAGACTAACTAATAGCCCAAACTAGACTTCTGGCAAGAGAACCTCTAGACCTTTGTTTTGCACAGTTGACCTAGAGACTGGGAAAGGCTTTAGACACAAGTTGTGTGTATACAGGCAGCTTTAAAACAACCTTTGTGGAGGGCAGCCTCGGTGTGGATCAGTAGAACATGCTCCGAGTTAGCCATCTTCAGTAACAAGCTTATGCCAGCCAGCAGCAAATCATTTCTGAAGCTGAAATTTGAAATCTGACCTGTTATCCTGGAAAACATGGGCCTTGGAGAGCTCCCAGTCACAGAGGTGAGGCCAGGAGATGTTTGACAAAAGGAAATAAATAGCATCCTTCTGCAGAATCAAACTGAGGAGGAGAGACAGCCTGCCAGACCTTGTGGTACCCACATCCCTCAGATGTGCACCGTGTTGTGCAGGTGAGTCTGGCTGCTACAGCAGCAGCACCCAGGGGTGGTGGAGCCATCAGTGAACTTTGTGCTTCCTGAATCACTTAGTTTCAAAATGGTCAGCCTGATATGTCAGCTTTGCAATGACCCATGTCTCCCGATGCTCCCTCTCTTGCCCGTCGGCGCATGGTCTCCTGCTGGGGCTGCGTCTCGTGAGGGAAGAACCGTAGGTTGCTACGGCATGGAGCATCACTGCCAATGGCCCCAAAAGCCTCTGCAAAGAGGACAGCTCTGCATGAAATGGAGCAAAATATACACGTTTACAACAGTTTTTACATCGGTATGTGAGAGCCCTTGAAGCCTCACAGTAATTTCAGGCCCTTACCAGGACTTGTCCCTCCTAAGCATACCAATTTGTACTCTGGCCTCTCAGGGAGATGCGGAACAAAATACCAAAGCAGACTTATGTGTTTGATAGACCATCTGGGACAGGCATTGGCAGTACCTACCTGGGCCTCATCCAGCATCTCGGTGGGAGGGCAAAATCCCCCATCTTACCAAACCATGTCTTTCAAGCTCCCTCCCTGGAAGAGCATGTCCTTTCTCAGGATGATCTCAGGATCCTACCTGCTACCACTTCATTTTTTCCTTTCGCTGAGGACGCTCAATGTTGGCTACTGGGCTGAAAATCACTAGAGGTAGGTAGTTTTGTTGTTAATCCCTCCTTGCTCTTCGCGTGGGGGGTAATGGCTCTTTGATGTTCTCCCAGTTTTCCACTCCTGGCTTATTAAACCTCAGATGCCACTGTGAACCAGAAAGGGATTTCTGCAATATCACAAATGCATCTCTCTCAGTCAGACCGAATCAAATCAGACGTCACAGGCCTAGCCCCACACTGCGTGACCTTGTATTGCATTCAAGGCATATCCAGAGCAGACACTGGCTAGCCCTGGCAGCAGGAGGTCCTTGCCCATGGGGGTCAGCCAACAGTTTAAAGAAATATCCTGCAATAGATATTGCAGGCAAGCAAGGAGCTTGCAGCCCCCTTTGCTTGTGCTGCTATTGCCCCAGTCCTGGCTTGGGACAACTGGTGAGGAGAGGCAGTGGAAGGAAGGACAGACCGCAGAGAGTGCGGGTCCGGAGCAACCCGTTTTGAAAGCAGGCTTTTCTACATGGTGCAAACTTGATTTAATGTGATCCTAAAGATCCTAAACATGATCTTAAAGTGGCCCCTAAAGTTTTTCTCTGTCTCTCTTTTCTTCTGCCCCAAAAACCAAATCCCGTACCCATCAACTAGCATTTTTCATGGCTTAAGAGAAAGTAAACAGGACAGAAATAAGCATGCAAGTTTGGCACCTAGATCCCACAGTTTTTCACTGCTCTGAAAGCATGAAGAGAAGGTGTATCTGTCAGACCCTGGCTGGTGTTTCTTTCCTGGCTCAGTTCTAGAAAGTAGTTCAAAACTTCATAAACATGGATATTAGCTCAAAGTGCTTGTCTATACCTCCTGAAATCCCTGCAAATCCCTCTCTTGCCCTAAAAGAATCCAAACCCTCAGGAGACGCAAAGCATTTGCCCCTTCGTCTGAGTCATGCTTATTTCTACATAAATGGGAAATTCAGCCCAGACTGTTTCTGAGGGCTCTGGATTTCTGATCGTACCTCTGGTGATAAAATTATCCCTGCATATAAAATTATGTCTTGGTTAACGTGAGAGCTAAACACAGTTACATACGGTATTTTCCACAGGACCTGAAGTACTTGAGATTTTTCAAAGGCAGGTTGTAAAACCAGCATGTTGCTTTTTTAGGGCAAGCCTGTCCTAGCTAAACCTCGGGCCATGAGCAGCAGACTGCAGTTTTTTCTGGCTCGGAGAGCCTAGCGTGGAAGTGCTGGGCACGTACTTAACAAGACGCAGCCGAGGGCGGCTGGATGAGTCCCATCTGGAGCCCTACAGCTCCTTTGAAAAGTGTGTCAAAAGGGGCCTGGCATGCAGGGGAAATGAGAACATGTGGCAGATTACTGCACTCGAAACCAACCGTCCCAACAGCAGCCCAGGATGCAATCTGAACGCAGCCCCCAGGGCACCGCAGGGGCCTGCTGAAAGTGTCATTTACTGCCTTGCAAAGCAACAAAGGAGCAGACTAGCCTTGCATATAATTCCCTCTGCAACATTCCTGGGTCTCACAGGTCCCATCCCATGGGAAGACCGATGCTGGGTGTTGGAAGACCACGCCCTCCTCGTGGTGCAGGAGGAGGGCTGCATGCAAAGATGGCAATATTGCTCTGAGGCCGCATGTGCTTCCAGATTGTGCGATCTGGCCAAGGGTCTCAGGGTCCCTGCAGTTCTCAGTTTCAGTTGATGTCTCATCATCTAGCCCACATTCTCCCCTTTGCTCTGCAAGCTGGCTGTCTTGCCAGCTTATTTGCAAGTGGGTGGGTGCTGGGAATTCAGTGCTATCAAACCCAAATCGAGCACTTCGACTTTCCATGGTCGCGAGAGGATTTGGGATTTTCTGCACATTCAGGGTCCCTTGGGTTCACATTGTTGTATGTTTCATGCAGGGCCTGGGAAGCCTCTTGTGCATGTGGCAAAACATGGTCAAGAAATACTCTGCTGGAAGATGCTGCATGACTGAATGGTGAGTCAGCCATGGTGTTCTTTATGCAGCATACAGGCATTGCCACATCCCAGGAACTGTCTCATCCAGTTGATGATGGGCTGCTGTGTGACTATTCTGATAGACTCAGTCTGGCTGCTAGACAGGTACTACTCAAGCATCACAGGCAGAAAATGTGCTATCTGGGAAGCTTTTCCGTATCCTCTTTGGTGCAGGGAAGGGAATTTGGAAGAGAAGGCAATTTGGTGTGAGAAACCATAACACAGCAGTGTCTGGCCTGCATAGCAAAGGCAGATATGACCATGTCATATTTGTATGGGGTGAGGAAGGCATCACACAATTCAAACACTTTTGCTTTGAAATCAGATTAGTTTCTGGCTGTCTTGTGCTTGGTCTACAGGTAATGCCAGAAGATAGTTTAAATGAGGTGGTTAACAAAAATATCTGTATGCTATTTGTTGCTTGTGATGTCTGGTGGGTTATTAGGTAAAGACAAGAGCTATAAAAGTATTTTGGCAGTTATTTTATTGGTGGGGTGTTGCAAAATAAAGAAATCAAGAGTTTGCCCAAGACCAAAACTGTAGGAGATACGGGGATTGAACCTCTCTCCCTTGATTCCTGTATACAAGAGATTCTATGAAAACCATCCTGAGTGCACAGGGGATGCAAGACAAAGACAGTGATGTGCAAAAAAGTCAAGCTCCTGTTCAGACACAATTCTGGCATAATGTCTTCTTCTCTCTATAAAGTGCATGGAGTGTGGGAGCACCCTGCTGAGATGCCTATACTGGCTGAATCCTGTACATCACTGCCAGGCCTTTTTTTATCAGCCTTATTTGGGGATATTCATTACCTATAGCTGGAGCTATCTTCAGTGAATTCACCTTCATCTAAGCTAATCATTCAGGACCTCTTCATAGCAGGGACAAGAAATAAGCACGTCTGGAGTAAAACTAACCGGAACTGTATCAGACAAGTCAGAAGGTGACAAACTGGTCCCTACAAGTCCCATTTCTCTCTGCCAGTCAGAAAGGGGGTCATGGTGGCTCTTTCAAAAGTGCATGGCTCCATATGATCCCAAGAGTAGAAACTACCCTTCAGCTCTTGTACAGGGTTATATATTTTTGTGCAATTTTTCATAAGCTTAGATAGTTGAATCAAGCCTGTGACCACTATGTCTCCAGTTTTTTTACAGTCCATTGATTTTGATAGCCAAATTAGAAACATGTGTTCACTGTGCAGTTGCGAAATTGGAACGGATGTACTCAGTTGACCCACAAACACTATTTTTTTTATTGCTCTTCAACTATTGATTCCTTGTTAGCCACTGGATAGGACATATGTACTGCATTAGTAAAAATAGATTTATTACTTTGCACATTTTTTCCAGGAAATTTGCATCAAAACAGTCCAAAAAAAGTCCCTTTAATTCTATTAAAACATTTGAGATGTAGTCTTGAATGTTAAATAATCATTCAATTAATAGGAGCCTGATAGTTTTTACTGATATGTTAGGACAAATTTAGTAAGCAAGTGATTTTAATAGGGTGTTGTAAGGAACTCACTGCTGAATTGAAAATCATTTTTCCATCTGAATAATTTTGTTCATCTTCTTTCCCAACCTAGGTGGTTTCTACCAGAATTAGGTCTATGTGACGAAGTAGATACTAGTTCTGGCTTTAAAGTTGCCCAACGTGATATGATGCATTCAGTAATTGAAGGTGAGCCAGTAACATGTCCCTGCAGCCAAGAAGACCAACAGCATCTTGCGCTGCAATAGGAGGAGTGATGCTGGGCAGGTCAAAGGAGGTGATCCTTCCCCTCTGCTCAGCGCTGGAGTGCCATGTCCAGTGTTGGGCTCCCCAGGACAAGAGAGAAATGGACATACTGGAGAAGATCCAATGAAGGGCCATCAAGATGATGAAGGGATTGGAGCATCTCTCATACAGGGAGAGGTTGTGAGAGTTGGGACTGTTCAGACTAGAGAAGTCTCACGAGATCTTATCTATGTGTTATAAAAGTGGTCTCAAGTTGCACCAGGGGAGGTTCAGGTTGGATATTAGGAAGAACTTCTTCACTGTTAGAGTCGTTAAGCATTGGAATGGGCTCCCCAGGGAGGCGGTGGACTCACCATCCCTGGAGGTGTTCAAAAAACGTTTAGATGTGGCGCTTCAAGACATGGTTTAGTGGGTTTAGCGGGCATGGTGGCATCAGGTATACGGTTGGACTTGATGATCTCTGAGGTCTCTTCCAACCATAATGATTCTATGATTCTATGGTTCTATAAATATCTGACAGGAAGTAATGAAGAAGTGGTGCCCAGTGAGAGGACAAGAGGTAACTGACACAAACTGAAACACGTGAAATTCCACTTGAACACAAGGAACACTGAACACTTTTTTTACTATGAGGGTGGTCAGACACTGGAACTGGTTGCCCAGAGATGTTGTGTGGTCTCCATCTGTAGAGATACGCAAAACCCAACTGGACACTGTCCTGGGCAACCTGCTCTGGCTGATCCTGCTTGAGCCAAGGGGTTGAACTGGATGATCTGCAGAGGTGCCTACCAGCCTCAGCCATTCAGCTGTGATTCTACTGGTCCCCATTTCACCAAAGGCAACAGAAAGTAATCTGTTGTGCCTCCCTGAAGAGTCCTGGGCTAATCAGGGTTTCAGAGGAAAGCATTCTGCAATCCCAAGGCATACATGAGGCAGAGGAAAATTAAAGAGGGATCTTCTCCCCTCTTTAGTGCATCACCTTGGCTCAGAAGGGACAGAAAGCGTGGGGTAAGGTTTATAAACTCTGAAATGGTTCCTGACTTCTTATTTCAAGGTAATCCTGCTGGGTTTGGGACCACCCCTGCTTCAGAGCACCCAGAGCCAGGCTTCAGGAGCTGGGCACCCCACTGCTTACTAGCTCCCAGTGTCTTTGTGTTTCTGGTCACCAAGCTCTAGCTGGGGACGGTGGAGGAATAGGGGGTGGTGGGGAGCTGCATGAGTTTTGTTTGTGTGAAAAAGCAGCAGCTTACAGAAAGTAAAATGTCTGGTGCTGATTTTGCTGCTTAGTCATACTGCAGTAACTAACTTGGCAGCTGGTCTTACTCTGTTCCTTGCAAATGTTTCCATTTATGGCTGGGATTTTTATTTCCCTTTGCCTCCAGTCGTCACACAGATAGAAAGTCTCCAAAAGGGAAGGCCGTAGGTTTACATCAGGAGAACCAGCTGTGTGTATCCATACCTTGCAGTTCAAGTATCTCTTACAGGAACACACCACCCAGGGTGCTCAAGGGATTCATTAGGGATCATTTTGGCCAGAAGCGGGTAGTGTGCGTGTCTGGTGGGTGGCAGGAGCACAGATGTCATTGTGGTTGTCAATATTTTCCTTGCCCAGGGCTCAGATATGCTGTGAAGGAGAAAGCTGCAGTCATTTGACTTCATTGGCCCCGCCAGCAGCTGGGTGCCATGCCTGGTCCTGCCAGGGACACTGGAGAAGGGGCAACCACATGAGCAGGCAGTGCTGGAGAGCCTCGGGACTGTGCCCATCCTCTTCCCAGAGCCGTAGCTTCTGAATGCTCCTTGTTGACCTCCAGGAAGAGAGACTGTGGTTAAAGGGAGACACAGCATGTGGGATCCAGGTTCCCTCCATGCATTACAGATGTGCAGGTTTACGACGCATTGTGCTCCAGCAAGCCTATGGAAAAAAGCATTCTCGGCTTATGAAGAGCTTTAAGGCAGATAAAGCAGAGTCGTGACCTGAGCTGGAAAAGAGATGTGCCTGCTGCGAGGTTATTGCTGTGGCTAGAGCTGGAGCCTCTGGGGGAATGGCACTAGGATGCTGCACCCTCATCTTGCTCTCGCATGTTTTCTGGCTTGCCGGTTTCCCGTCTCCTTCTCACATGGATAACATGGAGCAGTGGGCTGAGAACAATTGAGAAAAAAAAAAAAAAATTCTCATCCAGGGCACTGGATTGGAAAAAGAACTGATTTTTCATTTAAGGCCAGATTTCAGCAAGGCATTGAAAATCGCGTACTTTTTGCTCCTGCTTCATGTACTTCTGTGGAAATGAAGTGCATGTCTCAGTGAAACCTGGACTGACCGGCCAGAGGTGGCTGCAGGTGAAGCAGGGCTCCCCTCCTACCCCCTGGCAGGGCAGAAAGGGTGCAAAGACTGGAGCACTGGCCTGGCAGCCTCCTCTTCATCAGGTTACGGATAACCTCTCCACGTCTGAATTGTTTCCTTTCAAATCTTTGGCTGGGTTCTAGGTATTCTGGAGAAACATGTGATTTCTGGAGAAACCTTTTGAAAACAGAGCATTGATTTTTCCAGCCAAAAAAGCCTAATCTTTGCCAGAACCGATTCCTCTACAATCAAAGCATTCAGCTGCTATGAACAGGGAGCCACCGTGCGAAGAACAAATGTGTTGTTATTGCCAGGCCCTGCTGATGAAGTCTTGTCTACAGCTCTTGGCTTTCTGGCCTGTGTTGTGACAAGGATTCAAGAAAAGAAGATGGGAGCCATTTAAAACTATCACATCACGGCATAGCACTCTTCATCTCATGTTTCGGAATGCAGAGAGTATGTGCGCTATCCATTTCTCAAGAGCTTGAGTCCTACCCAGTCCTTTCTTTACTGGGGCAGGGACGAGAATGAGAGAGAGGCTCAGAGATGTGTGAGACCCCAAATGAGAAGCCAGACCTGGGACGGGTCCTGCTCCAAGCCCCTGCCCTACTGGCCTGGATCTTGGACCTTCACCATGTTCAGGATCCAGACGCACCAGCCCGTGAGCTGCAGCAGGGCTGTGCTGACTGCCAGACCCTGGGAAACGTGTGCTGCTCCCCTGCAGCAGTGGCCAGGGCTGCTGGACAGGGCTGGAGAGTCCAACTGATGGCCTTAGAGGGGCAATGAGTTGCTAACAGAAGCACTAGTGGGGGCTTCAGGTTGAGAGTCAGCACTGAAGCTGTCCCCGGAGCTGCTGCAGGAGCAGATGGAGAGAGGGGAGTGACCCACCTCACCACCAAGAGAGGGACCCCCCAGCACTTGGGACAAAGAAATGAGGAGATGCTCCTGCAGTGGCTACGGTGATGCTGGGACACTGGAGATGGTGGGATGTGGCTGACAGCTCATGAGGGCAGGCTGCTGGGGCCCATGGTGTCCTGTGCAGGGAAGAACATCTTTGGGAGGGACTAGTGGAGGGATATGTGTAGTGGTGGATGAATCCTGCTGTTCCCAAAAAGGGGATGCCCTCGTGGAGGGTCAGCACATGGAGTCTGCTATAGGTGAATATTCAAGCGGCTGTCACATTCTGGGATGTCTGTTCTGCATGGGCAAGGAATGGTGGTTATTACAGTGTAAACCCTGCAACCTGCTCCATAGGGGCAAGGGGTGGAGATTGTCACGTATATGTGTTCAAACTTAAAACCTTCTTAATTTTGGTGTTTTGTAGGATGAGGGAGTGTTGTTTACTGAGTGCATGGACACAGCGTTATCATGTACATCTGAATTCTCATGGGGGAAAGGTAGAGTTTGTAGCACATGTATGTTAAGGCTGTGATCATGTTAAAAGACTTTATGATGAAACTCTATTCAAATGACAACTCTTAAATACGTGTTGCCCTGAAATGTGGACTTTGGGCTGCATGTAAGCAGCTACCAGGTCTGGAAACAGGTTTTTGCTGAAAGCAGGACTCTTAAGCCAGCATGATACTACTGAAACCGGGGCTGGTGCTGCTCATGGGTATCAGCAGCTCAGAGGTAGCAAACCCAGGCTATAATCTTTCCTGGAATTTCTGGTTCAGGTCCTCTCCGGTGTGCTAATGGCCAATGCCAGCCCCTGCTCTTGCAGATGCTGGGCAGGGAGCTCACATGGGTTTTCTCTGGCGGCTGCAGCATCTACAACAGATGCTGCAGAGGGGCAAATGTAGACCTGGCACCTTCCATGTTCCCACACCTCTTCCTGAAGTTTTCAAGAGCAAAACCCTGGACTGGAGGCAAGCTTACTGTTCGCTCACAGAGGCGAAACACGACAGAGGTTTTGCCAAAACCAACTGCTGCCTGCTGTCTCTCATTGCCAGATGCTGCCAGCCCCCAGTCCTCCCCCAAGGAGACATCTGTTCACCGCTGGCCAAGCTGTGGTCTCTCAATGGGATCCATGTGTTCTTGATGAGAGGCCTGGAGAACTTAATCGTCCCTGGTCTGGGGTTTTCTATCAAGCACTCCTACAGCCTTCAATTATCTGGATACCCCAGAAGGGATGTGGGAGGCTGATTTCCCCACAGGGTTTCCAATGGCTCCTGCAAGTCCCTCCTTCCCCATTTCCCTTTTCCAGCACCCTTCACCCTTTCTCACTGTGCTTGTCCTTGTGCCTCCCTGAGGGTGGGCTATGCTAGATTGTATCTTGATCACAGATGAACCATTTATTTTTTCATGTCTGACAGAGATATGCTAAGCAGACACGATGTCGATTCTGCCTTCGCGAGGCAGTGAGGTGTGCAAACATGTGCGGGCTGCTTTTAAGGATGCTCACATTTGCCTCATTCAAGGTTCAGCTGTTAAGCCTTGAAGCTTCTGTGAGCAGACCGGTGAGCCTGCCACAATCACTACCATGATTTTAGGATAGGCACAAACAATTTACTTCATGGCAGGGCACATTTTTAATGCAGTTATGGTCCTGTGTGAAGAGGCACTTAAGTAGGTAATGTCAACCATTTCAGGACCCTTTAGACTGCCAGAGTGATGCAGGGGAAATCTGGTTTCTGTGCCCAAGAAGATAATTATAAAAGAAACAAATAAGGCATGATTTCTTGCTCGTTTCTGCTCTCTTTCTTTATATTTTTATCTTTGTAGATGGAGGCTGTCAGAGTCTGGATGGGTGAGGGACAGAATGGAGGGAGAAGAACTGTATGTAAAAGAAGAACTGCATGTAAAAGACAGAGAGTGAATGCCTGCACTTTCACCTCCCCACTGTTAATTTTGTTTATCACACACCGAAGCTGGAAAATCTCAAGTGTCTTTCGACTGGAGACAGGCATTTGAATTCCACTGGTAGTCTTAAGGAAAAGTAGTATAAACATAAGATGTTATTTATTGTGCGCATGTGATCAAAATTATTTAATTTAATGTTGGAGGCTGGGCTCACATTAATGGTCAAATGAAGAGCACAGACGTTCAGTTACCCTGATAAAAGGGTATATCACATCCCTGGCAAAAATATTTTAACTTCCTTATGACCCTAATCTCATCTGCTGATTTAAGGTACCATCAAAAAAGAACTCAAGGAATATTGCTCTACTTCTGTACCTCTGTATTGGTAACTTGCTCTGCAGAATATTTACTTGTTTTGTCTCAGAGGAGTACCAGTTCATCACGTAGTACATTTTTTGGTTGTTTTTTTTTTTTTCATTTAACTTTGTAGGAGGACCTTTGGAACCAACTCAGTTAAGAATCTTTTTCTTAACACTGATTATGTATCTAATTATATTACATTTCTTATGTGTATAAAGCTCCTGTTCAAGTTTTTATGACACTCGACGCAAATACCATTTTCCTTGTCAGTAGTAGCAGGTTCTCTTGACAGTAGCAGTAAGTTTGCAATTTTATTGCGAAATTATATTTGGCCAGGAGGACACTTCCTTACAGAATTACACATTTCTTGAGCTTTAATCTACAGCTACAAATTAAACGAGGGCCTCAAACGTTTTGTATTAGAGCAAAAATTCAAGCATGTGTGTAAGGGAAGGGGAGGTGTTAAGCATCGTGCCAAAAGCAGACAAGCAATGCTCTGCTGTATGTGACCCAGGGAGCTAGGCCAAAAAGCTGCACAGTCTTCCCTGGATTCAGATCAAATACGTGAAAAGCAGCAGCCATCGAGCAGTGGAAAAACTCTGAAACCCGAGGAACAGCAGCTGGGTGGCTGCCCACCACGCTCCCTGGGACAGGGATGTCTGGGGAGAGGGGCAGCTCCCTGCAGCCTCTACCCCAGCAGAGGAAAGCGACTCCCAGGAGAGCTCAGTGCACAAAGTCAGTCCAAGGAGGGCAGAGACGTGCTGGGCTTTTGCTTCATGACTTGATGGCTGAGGTTGGCACAGATTTCAGAGGTCTCTTATTGCTCCAGCTTAGAGGCACATCTGTATGCCTGTGGTATACACTGTTAGCAAGACTTGAATGAGCTGTAAAACTTTGGTTTTGCAAATTATTTTGCAAAACATTATAATTGCAAATTTGTGCAAAATTTTTGCAAATTATTGTTAGTTTAACCTGTGACAAATTTGGCCCCATATTCAGGTCATGAAAAGGGTCACGATGGAATCCCTTGCTCCAGGACTGCACTCGTCTTCCGAAGAGTCTGGGGACAATGTTGTCAGTGAGTAGCTACATACAGTTCCTTACCACTGCAGAAAGTCCAGAAGATACCACCGTTCAGTCTTACTCATTGCCGTTATTTACCTGCTCAGTGTCTTTTGCCCATCAGTCCACTGATTCATGCGAGCATCGAGCAGATCCTTTTCTAGACCTTTATTGGCCTCCTTGCTGCCCGCATCCACAAGGTCCTGTCATTTGGGGAGGGAGGGTTTATATTTTCCTTTAACCTCTATAAGACAAAATTTAAAAGCTTACTGTGTAGTTAGGGAGAGACTCAAAAGAAGGCTTTTCAGTGGTTTTGTGGCCCTGGGAGGCAAGGCAAGCCTCCATCTTTCAGGCAGTGCTGGAGGTATTGCTGCTGGTGTACCAGCACCATGCTATGCTGGCAGACCTTACCTGCTGCCTTCAGTGTTGATCTGGCCTCATACTTGACTGCTGCATTATTGCACCCTGTGCTAAAGCATCCCAAGTGAGGACAGCCAAGTTTATTTCTCAGAGTCCCCCCACCTCCTAGGGGATTGTGAGGATTAGGGTTTTTCAAAAAGGTAAACTTAATGCTGTCTCTTGGTCAGCATCTGTAGTTACAAGTTGCAATCTTGAAGACGCTAATTTTCATTTAGGACCTGAATCACAGATCGTTAAAGCCAGTGAAAAGCCTCCCATTGGCTTCAAGGGTTTTTTTTCCATATTTCCTTTCTAATTCCTTTTTACTGGTCCTGTGGAAATGGGAATTACATGTAACCTGTCCCAAGCATCCAGCTCCATACAAGGGCTGATGTTGGAAGCATTTGTTTAAGACCTGAGGGCAGGAGAACACTGTGGTTACAGAGAGACAAAACTGGGATTAAAGGCAAGATTAGCAATTCAAATAAATCAGCGCAATTGCTGAGCCCTAATGCCTCCTTGCCAGGCCACCAGACTCCTGAGGGAAGTCACTGGAACCGGGGCCAGCCTCCTCCCAGACCAGCAGCCCACACTGCTGTACCCCCACATTCAGAGAGAAGTCTTTTTTTCCTATCATCTGATCCCTTTCAACCCCCTCTTTTCCCAGGATAAGGCAATAATTAATTCCTTTCCTTTCTATTTATACCCATTAGTCATTGCAAAAGTGTCCCCCAGTAGATTTATGGTTCAATATAATGAGTACATCTTGAGGGAATATTATTCATACAGTTAGCTGAAATCTAACAGAGAAAGTCTATATTTTATTTGTAACCTTAGCCAGAGTAGTCATTTCATGGGGAGGCAGTACCTCCAAGCTCCAGCAGTGAAAAAAGCAAATGTTTAGATAGTTCATCGGCAGAAGAAGGAAACTGAAATCTCTTTCTTAGGTCTGTACATGGCGTTAAGAACCGTGGGTGGGGCGGGATGTGACTAATTTCAAAAATGTACATTTTTTGAACCATCACTGTTAAAAGGTGGAGGAGGGGAATGAGGTTTCCTCTATAAACTATGTGGGTTTTTTCTCTTAATTTCATGGAAACACCACTGCAAGTTTTTCCTTCTCGTTTCTCTGGTGACAAGAAAATAAAACAAATGCAGCTGGGTCATTCTGCTCTTGCTGTATTTCACCACGAAGCCCCAAAGACACAAACTGTGTGTTTTAACTCGTTCCCTACCCTGGGATGTGAAACTAAAGATGGTGTGAAATTTCCACAAAGATAGCTCGGGATTATCCAGCATGTGCTGCTGACCACGGAGGCAGCCTCGCTGAGGTCCTGCCTTACCAGGGAGCTGGAATGCAATTGCTTCACTATGCAAAGACTCTTCCCGATGAGTCAACAAGTTTTGGGACTCAACTGTCTTGACTGGCTGCATGGAAAAATTGTGCTGCAAGAGATGAAAGCATCAAAAAGCAAGGATTGTGAAACTGGTAAAAGGGGAGGTATTCTGGGAGAAAGGATTTCAGTCTATCCTTTCCCAATCTCTCTGCCCTCTGTCCACCTCTCTTTTGCTTGCTGGGTTCACGTATGATCTTGTGTTGCTGCTACCTGATGCCTCTGGGAGGATCCCAGGCACCCTTGCTTCCCTTGGTATTGAAATGGCCCAAATGGCTCTTCCACCCACTGCATGGTGGTGAGGAGATCCAGAAATGGTCAGCTGGAAGCCCTGGGCTTTCTCCCTGTCGGGAGGAGCTGCTGCTCCAGAAGCAGTGAGCCATCAGGGCACTGTAGAAAAGCTGACTCCGGACACAAAACCTGGACTGAGCAACTGAAGGTAAAATATTAACAAGTTCATAAGTATGGCCTCAATTTCAAAAGGGCAAACTTCAAAAACCCCAAGAAATTGTGCAGCAAGAGCAGCTTGGCACAGGAGCAGCCCCAGAGCATCCCTGTCGTTTCTTCAAGCCAGCATACTCCAACTGATCTTGGGAAAGGAGATCTTGAGCAAAGGGGAATAAAACTTGGAGCAAGGGTCTCTGCAGTAATGAAGTCTAAACGAACGCTTCAGGAAGATTATTAGAAACGATGGGGAAGCAGGACTCACGGCTGGCTGCTGGAGCAAAGCCTCAGCAACTTGCAGGTGGAAGAGAGACCCAGGAGCACACCATTCTCTTGGGCAGTCTCTCACGATGAAATCCCTGCTGTGCAGAACTGAAATGGGCCTTTGGCCCACCAACAAAAGCAAGCTGCATCATACTAATGCCCCGCTGGTGGTATTAAGGGTGGCTCCTGTAAGCTTCCCTGGAGTCTGTGCAACATAGGACCAGCTGGAAGACAGGGGACTGCCACCTCCATTCCTGGCCACTCGTTTTCCCACCGCTGTATCTAAACAACATAGAGTCTCTGGGATGTCATCATCCTCTAAGGATCTTGAGCTCTAGTGAAAAAACACAAGATCACAGATATGTGCCTGCCTCTGGCAAGGCTTCAATAATGCTGTAGGTTGGGAAATCCTTGGCGCTGTTTAAAATAAAATTTTAGAAGCTCCAAATGGTATTCCCTTGTGTGTTAGCAAACAACAATTTATGAGCACGCAAATATTCTATATAAAAACAGGGTGCTAAGTAAATAAGAACTGTAATAGCATAGGAGACTTAAAAGTTAACACCAGAATATTAAACTAGGAAAAAGTATGCAAAGCCTCAGATTGCACTTGTGTGTTCATAATGACTTTCTAAACATCCTGGAGCAGTTGGCTTTAATGGCCTAAATCCCAGGAAATGCTGTTAAAATACAGTATCAAATGAACATTTGCTTTTTTCTTCAGAAAGATTCCCCTTTGTGTCTCATTTTACCACAATTCAGGAAT
>NW_009620866.1:44003-44555 GCF_000690535.1 Cariama cristata | reverse complement strand
CAGTGGGAGCTGTTGCTCACAGACATGACCTGAGTTAATCTAGAAAAATAAATGGTTTTTCTTCTTTTGTTTCCTTAATAAATGTCTTCTGCGCACCAGTGAGGATAAGGAAGACCTGCCAGGGATGCCTCAGAGCCAACCGAACCCGCACCCAGTATTGCACAAAGGATGGTGAGGATCAGAGGGTGGACCAGCACAGATGATGTTGTAGTAGGGGTCTGCTGCAGACCACCTGATGAAGAAGAGGTGGATGAAGTTTTCTTTAGGCACTTGGAGGAATCCTTACAGCCACAGGCCTGGGTACTCATGAGTGGATTTAACCACCTCGCTATCTGCTAGGAGAGCGATGTGGCTGGGCACAACCACCACGAGGTTCCTGGAATAGTTTGAAGGCAATTTCGTGATGGAGTTGATGAATAAACTGACCAGAGGAGATGCTCTTTTGGACCCACTACTCGAACACAGGGTAGAACTGGCTGAAAAATACGAAGGCTGGAGGCAGCCTTGTCTGCAGGGACTACAAGACTGTGACACTTAACGTGCTGAGAGAAG
>NW_009620866.1:40156-43917 GCF_000690535.1 Cariama cristata | reverse complement strand
AAGGAATGCAAATGCATTATACAAATTGAGTTAGGAAGTAAGAATTTCAGAAAAAGGCAACTACAAAAGGGCATAAAGTCCATCCTCCATTTGTCGTCAGTGAAAATGCTGAGATTATGAACCACATACTTACAAATATTTGAAAATCAGCATTCATTGTTTTCACTAAGCACTTAACAATCTTGGCCTTGTTTCGGGTTCTCTTCACATCTTTAGAAAACAAGACCCTTGGAGGCCACTGTCTAAGCTCAGAATTGCATGAAGAGTGGATGCAATTTTAGACAGACACAAAGAAACTACAGTAGCTGTTTTCCAGAGAACCACAGCAGTCCCATAAAGCTGTTTCAGATGTATGTATGTGATTTAGAACTAAGAGGTTGCATTTTATTGGGGGCTACAAATCAGATGTAAAAAAACCAGGAGCAGCTACACAGTTTACAAAGTAATAACTAAACATACCATAAATCACATTTAGGTCTACAAGGGGATGTAAATGAAACAGTAACCATCCAGGCCTGACTGACTCTGTGCAGTCATAGAGGAGAACAGAAAATCAAGCAGGTTTTTTTCCTTCTTTCTTTCTACTCTCCATTTTCCTCCATTTTCTCTCTCCATTTTAAACGTAATTGAATATTAAATAGCTGTCCAATATACAGTGTGTTCTATGAGCAGCAATAGTAGTATGCGGGTCAGATATATAGGTGGTGAGCGACTAAACCATGTCCATGCACATTCTCTGCAAAAATATTTCCATGAGATCTGCAGTTCCACTGAAAGGAGTAAAAAAGAAAGGCAATCAATTTGAGGATTAGGAAGAGGAGCCAAAGAGAGGACAGAGATAGTGGATGAGGCTCCTATCAGTGAAGGGGAGTGATTCCTCACATGGTCAGACTTCCATATGTATAGCAAGCTCTGTGTATAAAGGAGGATCACTGCACATGGAAGGAAATGTCTTTGTTCATCTTGGTTCCCCTTACAAAGAAGAAAGAAGATGCTAGATAAAATTCTGGTACTGTCTCAGAAAGTTCCTGCCCCACATCTATTTTTCTCTACAGCTTCCTACGTTTTTAACCCATTCACAAGAAAAAAAACTCAATTGCAGAGAACTAGCTCAGGCTTTTAATGCTGCCAGTTATAAAATAAGAGTGTAAAAAATCCCAACAAATCCAGAAAAAAGCAGCATCTTGTTTTGACGTTATTTTGTCCAAATTTCTATGTAAACAAGACACACTACCACTTCTGTGTGCCTGTATGTCAGACCACCTCAATGTAAGAAATTAACTCCCCAGATGTGGCCATCTATGACAGAGGTGTGAAGATAATATTCTTACAATTGTCATGAAAATGAGTGCCCAGATAGGTGAGAAAGACCAAGTTAGCTTTTTTTATTGAAGGAAAGGATGCAAAAGAGGACCGTTTTGCAAAATATATGAGAATCCTCATGAGGACAAGGCATTATGTCATGTCAAGCTGCAGGAAAATATTTTGATTTGACACAAGAAACTTCAAGAAGCACACATAGAAAGTTAAAAGTCTGTAGGTCCCTTGGTCAAGAAACTGACAAAAGACAGCGTTCACAAAGTCTGTGTGGAAAAAGAGGGAGATATGGAGGTGTGGGCCTGTGCTCTCCTCCTTCCTACACTTTGGGCACTCACCAGTAATGTAGGAGACAGATGTGCTGTCCAGTTGTTTGTGATAAGGCAACTTGCTGGAGAAATAGTTTCTGCAGGGGCAGATTCACCTAGAAATAGACATACTGAACATGGATTAGAAGCGGGTTTGATGGGTACTCATGGATGCAAAACAGCTTTGACACAGCAGCAAAGTAGGCAAAAGAAATGGCCTGGTTTGTGGTGTGTTCACTGGATTACTGGAAGGTGAAAGCTTTGCTTGGACACTTCATGTACCGTCTGGTAATTCACCGTCATCAGAAGCTGGGCCCCTCGTCTGTACTAAAGGTACTCCAAGGGAAAAGCGGCCATCCCATTTAGAGCCGCAGGAAAGCTTTTCCCCTGGAAAGGGACGACCCCACAAAATGCTTCTTTGCTCTTCCAAGGAATTGTCAAGAAATTACTTGTTTCTCAGGTATGTTCATTTTTCAGTGTCCCCTTGCTCCAGAATGAGTCCTGCTTCTGTCATGAGGCTTTGAGATGAATGGGGAAATTGGCACATAGAATTCGAGCTTATGGCTGTGGTTGCTATAGGTGCTGCTTGAGTATCATAGAATCATTTAGGTTGGAAAAGACTATTAAGATCATCAAGTCCAGCCATAAACTTAACACTACCAAATCCACCAGAGTGAGCCTGGTGAAGATGCCGACACAGAAGATACTCCAGAAATGTACCTTTTTAAGCACTAGCAGCTATACAGAATTGGGTTTATTTTTTTCAGCTAGTAGTTCAGATGGTTTTTGCAAACACAAACAGCCTGAGCAACATGTTCCTGTAGTTCAGAACTGGTGGGTTAGTAGCTTACTCTGAGATCTCTTGAGACAAATCCTTTGCTTTTGTCACTACTTGAGAGTCAGCAGAGTGAAATGAGAGTTAAATTGGGTTTTCCCATTGGATTACCTTGTCTGGCAGCTGTGGCCTGATTCTGGTCATAGAATTATAGAATCACAATGGTTTGGTTGGAAGGGGCCGGAAAGTTCACCTTGTTCCACACACACACACCCCCCCCCTGCCATGGGCAGGGACACCTTCCACCAGACCAGGATGCTCACAGCCCCATCCAACCTGGCCTTGAACACTTCCAGGGATGGGGCATCCACAGCTTCTCTGGGCAACCTGTGCCAGCACCTCACCACCCTCACCGTGAAGAATTTCTTCTCTATATCTCATCTAAATCTGCTGTCTTCCAGTTTAAAGCCCTTTGTCCTGTCACTCCATGTCCTTGTAGAAAGTCCCTCCCCAGCTTTCTTGTCGGCCCCTTTAGGTACTGGAAGGCTGCTCTAAGGTCTCCCCGGAGCCTTCTCTTCTCCAGGCTGAACAACCCCAACTCTCTCAGCCTGTCCTCACAGGAGAGGTGCTCTCCTATGTGGTCCCTTCACACTGTCCATTTACACAAAAGTTTGGAGACAGAAAGTTGTAGTTCAAGGGATAGCAGCCATGTTCCTGAAAGTCATTTCTTTTCTCCATATTTTGTTGGGATATTTGTCCCTATTTTTCATTTAGCAGAGCTAAAAATCACCTGTGAGGTTGAAAATAATTTTAAAAAAGAAAAACAAAAAAAAAACCACAACCCAACAACAACAAAAATGAATCAATAGAAGGAGGTAATACTCAGACTTGGATGACTCTGAGCAAGACTTGGATATTTGCAAAGGCTAAGATGCAAGTTGTTCTTTTTTGAAATGCTCTTATTTGTTCCACTCAGGACACGTTACTAGGATGGGAAGAGGAGGAGGACGGGAGGGGGAAAGCAAGAGGAACACTATTCGACGGTATAAATATGTGGGGCAGCAATGCCAACCACGAAAAGGGGCCTCTCATTATGGAAAAATGAGCCTTCCTCCAACTTGTTTAAAACAAAAAAATGCCTTCAGCTCCAAAGATGACAACCTCGACCCAGCCCTGAGAGGGGAGTGGGTGGGAGGAGACGGTCCGGAGGTGTCGGTAGACCCACAGTGACTCTCCGTGGATGTCTGAAGCTACTACAAACGAGGTTCTGCCTGGTTGGGAAGGAGGAGGAATAGAGAGGGGCAGTTCCAGCCTTCGAAGGAACAGAGGGACCGGGCTGGAGCCGCCCCCGCAGCTCCCGG
>NW_009620866.1:9549-40125 GCF_000690535.1 Cariama cristata | reverse complement strand
CGCGTCTCCCGCAGAGCCCTAGCCCCCCCCGCCGGGCAGCTCACCCTCCCCGCCGGGGATGCGGTAGCTGTCCTGATACCACCACGACCCCCGCCCCAAGTCTTTTTTCCTGAGACTTCGAAGGCTGTTTTGGAGGAAATTTTGATGACTTCATTTTCCAGGTAGGCAGAGTATTTCTCTTCTTGTACGGTGGTCGTGAGGCTATTTACTGACGGATCTCTAGCTAGGGATAAAAGAGCCAGCCTCTGAAATCCCAGCCTGTGCCCCTGCACAGCTACTGCCGCGGCCCAGGGGTTCGCCGGCAAGCTGCTCATTTCAGGCACATCGTGTTTAGACAGTACCTGGTATCAGAGAATATATCTATTTCTGTTGTTTTCAGCTTTTGGGTAGTTCGGGCGGTTTTCCAAGAGTTTTTTTCCAGGTGCGGGTTTTGTGAGCTACACAATCTCATCTGCCAGGACCAGAGGGCTAGAAAAATCCCTCAGGAGGGATTTGTTGAACCAAATTCTTCCCTGGAGCAACTGAGTTGAGTTCACCAGCTACACTGAAGCGATGGCAGCAGTACCAGTGCGGTATTCCCCCGCTGCTGTGCCGCAGAACAACTGATCAGCTGCAGGGTTCCCCTTTGATTTTCAGAATTTCAGAAGATACAGATTAGACTAACCTGTGATTTCTGTCTCCTGGTTATGCTGAGTTTCATCAGCGCAAACTCCTCTGTTTTGAGCGGAGGTAACAGCATGTTCGGAAATCCTTGTGAGTCCGTTTCACTTGCCTCCTGGGGTCAGCTATCTTTTTTTTTGGTGACAGGGGTCTGCATGAGTGCTGTAAATGGAGGTTTCTGGCTGCCAAAACTGAAGGTCCCGAGGGCTGCAGCATCCCCCCCAAGGATGCTGGTCACTCCAGCCTTGCTGTGGCCTGGGCTTTCCCTGGCAGAAGTCCTGGGACAGTTGCAGCAGGAGAGCTGGAGAAGAGCTGGGCTCCCTGCAGCGATCGGGAAATCTTTCCCCTGGGTGGTGTGCCCAGGGACTAAAACTACAGGGCAAGTTTGAGTAGTGGTTGTGACAAACACTGAAATTCCCTCTGCATACGATGTGCAAATTGTGAGCACGCAAACGAGGAAGAGGAGGTGCATTTATAAGAGCTTTTGTTCCAAATGGGACACTTTATTTTTTTCCCCTTGGTTTTATTTATCAAACATTTGAGTGGAGCAAAATGATGCTCGCCCAAGCAGGTGGCACCCTGGGCATGACTGTGAAAAAGGTTGGGACTGGGTCCATCTTAGAGCAGCAGTGCATTTTCAAACTTTATTCTGCAGATGACATAGCTAGCATAATTCTCCTTTCTTGAGAATTTTTCCAATTATCCAATTTTTGTGGCTTTAAATAAGCTCTTTGCAGGCAGAGTTTGCTCAGAGAGCAGAGTACCTGAAATCTTGTGAATTTGGGAACAATTTGCTCAGTTATAATAGGTGTCGTGCTGTTGAAGAAGAAATACACAGTGCACCGGGAGGAACTTCAGAAATATCAATGTTTGGGATAAGACAGACTGTGTCTCTGCCTGGTCAGGCACATGAGATGACCTTTCTAGTGTGTTAAAATCTGATCTATCTCATAATCAGATGCGAGAGCGCAAATAAGCCAACTATAATTTGCACATTTGAAAGACTCGTTGAAAGTCATTTGTTTGCCATAATATCACATTTCGTTCAGTTGCTCAGGGTGGTAAGATGTACCCAGAAGCAGAGAACTCAGGTCCTCCAGAAAGACCACCGTTTTTGCTGGGCTCTGTGCAGATAACTCCATATATTTTGCAGTTATGTGCGTAAGAGCCAGGTCACCCGGGATCTGGGTGTGGGAGCAGCAGATAAGACCATGCGTTTTTCTGGTGAGCACCTGAAGCATTAGGTAGGAGCATAGACCCTAAGGCAGGGAGAGTGGTGCAAAGCAGTGCCCTCAAAATCTGTCCAGAGGACCCAAAACCACTGCTCAGGATTCCCTGTTGGTTTTGTGTGTGTGTGTGCGCATCTCATGGGGAAGGAGATGAATCAACAGTACAAATACTTCAAGAAAACTTCAAGAAAAATCCTTGTAAGGCCTTGGTCCTATGATAGCACAGTCCTGTTCTTGCAGAAAGGTCAAGGAAGAACAGGATGGGCAGACCCAAGTATTCAAACACAATGAGTCAGCTCCCAATTTGCTCTTCGCATTAGTTTTCTGGACTGTCAGTGTTCAAAAAATTGTCTTCAACATCCAGAAAATGCATTAGCCTGAAATACACCCTTTGGCTGGTGAAATCCGAGACTTTTGCAGCAGGAGGTAGGAGTTTAAGGAAAATGTCAAATGTTATGAGATTTGCAACAGCATCACAACAGCTGATAGCACTCTGAGGATGAAAAAATAGGCACCATCACCCACCCCAGCCTTGCAGACCCCTTAGATGGGGAGAAGAGTCTCCAGCAGCCCCCTCCCCCGTCCATCCACTCACTGTTAATACCAGGTGGGATTCTGATATAGCAGAAGGCTAAGGTAGCTCAAGGCGCAGAGACTCCCTTTGGAGGAGACAGAGTGCCTGTGACAGAGTGGAATAGAGAAGACTGTGTGCCACAGGACCACAAAGAAGTGAAGCGTGTCTAGTGTTTTCAGCTATCCTTTTTCTGCCTCACCTTTCTGCCCATGTAGAGGCAAAGGCCATGGTGCTTCATTGACCCAGGTTAAAGCCCCGAGGGCTGTGGGCAGGGGCAGTCCTGTGCCAGAGCTAGCCCTGGTTGCCCGTGCAGTTTAGCTGCCTGCCGCAGCTCTGCCTGGAGAGCAGCTCTTCTGCACAGCGTCTTTCCCACCCACACACACATGGCAGGAGGGAGGGAGGGAGGTGGTTAAACTCGGGAGGCGATGATCCATGAGTCAGACACTTGGCCAAAGCCTCCAGTGCTCCCGGCCTGTGCGAAAGCTAATGTCTCCAGCTTCCTCAGCCGTCACTAAAGACGGGCGATAAAATGGTGCTGTCTGAAGGCACAAAGCTGTTGTGTCCTACAAAAGATCAGGATCTCCTGCAGCTCTGCTTTGTGGAGGACAAACAAGACAAGGGAAGCCTGTAGTAAGGCTAGAAGGAGGAAGTCTTGATCTTAACTAAAATACCTCTTTAGCATTAAAGTAAACATTAAGTAAAAATACCTCTTTAGCATTTATCCTTAGGATGTGCGTTCTGTTCTCTGCAGTGCAATGAAAATTGAGCCATGCTGACCTTTGCAGGGACTTCACAAGACCACAGTCAGGTCTCTTTGCAAACAGTTGTGCAGCCTCTCTGAGCTGGACAGGGAGGAAAAGGACCCATGAACTACTTGGTAGGGACATTTGGGTGCTGAGCTGGAGGCATGTGAGAGGCCCTTGATGTCAGAGGGCTTTGCTAAGCCATGTCTGTGAAGTAACTTGAATTGGTGTTCCTGAAGCTTTTGGATCTCTTGTCCCATCCACCCAGGAGTTCTCCAAAGAGCATGAGGGTTTCTTCTTCCCCTATCTAAAACCCAGCCTGAGCACTGGCTCTTGAAGGCTTGTTAGCGTATGCACAAGCCCTAGTGAGGAGAGAGGCTGTCACTGTTGTAAGGATATCAGTGCCATTGATACAAATTGGCCTTTCCAGCTTGAACCAGTTTGCAGAACCCTGTTATGAAAACTGCAGTTTGCAGTTCAAGCTGGAACGGGACATGTCCTACCAGGGAACAGCAGGTCACCACATGGAGAGAGATCTCTAGAGAGATGCAGAGGGAGCTGATCTGCCTGTATTCTTCAGGTAATGTTGCTTCCCATGCAAGTGAGGCAGCAGCTCAGCTGCATTACTAACTTGCCCTTCCCTTCCACTGGCAATACAACAAAATGCACTCTCAGTGTCCGTTCAAGCCTTGGACTCTTCCAAGAGCTACCTAAAAAAGCCATTCAAGGAAGAAACTCTCTTTCTGGACCAGACTCACACCTTCTTTTCGTAACAGAGATGACACATGCACCTTTTTGGTTTGTGTTGAGTTGACCACCAAGCAGAAAAGCGTTATGCTACCTTTTGGTCTGTGTGGCATCAAGGGGCCGTGCTGGTTAGGGCTGTTGTCCTCTAGACATAAAGGCAAGCATTGCCTCTTCCTCCATATTCTTTGCTGTTGATAAGTGTCACTTGGGTTTTGTCTGTGAAGATCCTTTCAAATCCTGATTTCCTCTGAACACTGATAAACATTCCCAAGAATTTTTCAGACAAGATCTCTAACTCTTCTGCTGCTTAAGTTATCGTAACCCTACACAAAATATACTCCCATGTGCAGCTGGGCCTCAGAGGCCCAGTGATGGGTTGAATGCTAAAGATGTGCATTGCTTCAAGCACTTGTTCTTTCATCCCTTCACTCCATGGGTTGGACAGGCTACAAAGCAGTGCTGTTAAGCAAGCGATTTTGGACCCTTTCGGTATACACAGGCATCACCACACCTGGATGGAGCGTTGGAGTGGAAAGGACCTGTGGCACGCCTTCACTGGTGGTCTGGTCAAGCAGGTGAAGAGAGGCACGTGGATCAGGGATGATGGAGTCAATGTGGGCATGGGGTGACCAGACACACAGCTGGAAAAAAAACATGAAATCAGAAGATCCTGATGCACTCTCCATAGCTGTACAACCCGATCCCTCCCTTCAGACTGACAGAGAAGCTAAAGCAGTTTTAAATCACTCGCCCATACTCCAACAAAGGAAATATTTTATTTGCTTAGCTTTCAAGTCAATATAAAAATCTATGTGAGTGGCCCAGGGATGTGTCATGGTGATGGAGAGGTCTTGTTTTCCACAGACAGGGCTTATAAGGAGCCTTGGCTGGCTTTGTGTCTTCCCAGCAGAGCTAGGAGGTTGTCTATCGTGCTTAACATGTAACTTGTGTTTCTCCCACAGGCATCTAAATATCCAGAGGAACTGCTGAGATGTTCCGACAAGCCTTTTTTTCCACTCTCCTTTGCGTGGCTCTAGTTCCTCTCCATGCTCAGTTTGATGGGGATCCTGGAGAAGTCAGTCCTACCTCCTGTACAGGTATTAACCACATAACTTGGGTATCTCTCTCCTTTGCAGACAGCAATTTTACCGAAAGCGACAGCCATGCTTAGTTGCAGAGCCTGCTCACAAGGAACTGAGTGGCACATTACACCTCTCCTTCCCCTTTGCACTCCTGGGCAGCGATCTGTGGTAGCAATCCGGCTGTAGGGAACACTTACTGAAATTCCCATTTCGGCGTTTGCATTGGAGCGCAGAGAGGTAGAGATTGAAGAGCTGGGGTCTGCCAGTGGTGGCTTTTCCCAGCTGATGCGTGAATAAATACCAGTTAGTTCTGTATATGATGTCAGAAAACAGTCCACTTTGAAGATTTCAGCGTTTTTCAGTTACAATGCAGAGGAGGTAATTTATGTGTCCAGCCTGACTTTTACAAAAAATGGCAAGATTTTCAAGGTTGATTCAGTACCAAGCAGATCTTAGGGGCACTAGACAGTCGCCTGACCCAAACACAGATGTTAATGCTAGAGTTAGGTGGGACTTCTGCTTTTTCCAGTTTCGCACTTGGGTACGATCTTTTTGAAAACATTTATAAATCAGAGAGCAACCAGCAGCCTGGCAGGCAGGACATTCATGTAATACAGGAGAGCAAAACTCATACCCTTGCTCTTCCTCCTTCAAACTTGGCACTTAGTCCTCAGTTTCCTTGTTTCCTCCAATCCAGGTGGAAATAACTCCTGATTAGTAAGAACTGCAAAACCACCACAGGCAGCTGAACCTCAAGCCTCATGCTGTTGTTTGCTTTCTTTACAACTCTATGTGCTGTCCTCTATGCGCTCTCTCTATATGCTTCTCAGTCCGGGTTTCTGGGGGACAATGAAGGAGATGCAGCCGTGCTTGAAATGCTCTGATACTGTCTGAATAATTGTCTCCATGCAGAAAAGAGGAACTGCCCCATCAATGTCTACTTCATCATTGACACCTCGGAGAGTGTTGCTCTACAGACTGTGCCTATCCAGAGCCTCGTGGATCAAATAAAGCGGTTCATCCCTGTGTTCATTGATAAACTGGAGAGTGAGCTCTACCAGAACCAAGTCTACATCACTTGGCAGTTTGGTGGACTTCATTACTCGGATGTGGTGGAAGTTTACAGCCCTTTAACAAGCAGCAAAGACATATACCTCCCCAAGCTGTCTGCTATTAACTACCTTGGCCGGGGCACCTTCACAGACTGCGCTATCTCCAACATGACAGAGCAGATCCAGACCCAGATGGCCTCAGGCGTAAACTTTGCGATAGTCATCACTGATGGCCACGTCACTGGCAGCCCCTGCGGGGGGATGAAAATGCAGGCTGAGAGGGCGCGAGACATGGGGATCAAGCTCTTCGCAGTGGCCCCCAGCGAGAACGTCTACGAGCAGGGACTGCGGGAGATCGCCAACCTGCCACACGAGCTCTACCGCAATAACTATGCCATCACGCAGAAAGACACCCTGGACATCGATGTGAACACCATCGAGAGGATAATACAAGCTATGGTATGGAGTGCCGCCTGAGGTGCAGGCAGTGCAACAGTGGGAACAAGAGAAGCAGCGTGTGGATGGGGGAGATGCTTTCTGAGTGGCCCTGCGGTGGGTTTTGGCAGGGCTCGAGAGAGCACCTCTGGCAAGGAATAGCCGCCGTTTTGTTTCTTTTCCTTTTCTGTGTCCTTTCAGCACTCATGGGCCAAGTGGAGTCTTGAGCATCTCTGATTTCTCTGGTTAGATGCTTAACCAGGACTCCTTCACTTGTGTCTCTGTTCCCCAGCACATCTGGGCTGGCTACCACCCTAGTCCTGGCTCTTGCTCAAGGCCAGACTCATACCCCAGCCTGCTCCCCATCCAGGGGCACGTGGAAGAGCATGCAACACTGAGACATGTACTCACCATCAGCATAGTCTTCGAGGCCCCACCTGTGAGGCACTGTTAATTGAGGACTGTGCTGAGAATGTCTTTAAAGCCATGGGACCTTCACCACCTCCTCTCCCTTAGCGTCCCATGGACCTCCAAAGCTGTGATGCTGTTTTTCTCTTGGGGCTGGCCACCTTAACTGATTCTGTTCATCCTGTTTTTTCCTTTGCAGAAACACGAAGCCTACGCAGAGGTGAGTGAGAACATCTTCATGCCATTACCACACAACACAGGTTTCAGTTGCCTCACTTAGAGACGCCCAGCTCGTACCCTGAAGTAGCAGGCCAGATTCGGCAGGGAGTTGTGCAGGATGTGTCTCTGTCCACCTGTGGATCAGTGCAGAGCCTGGCGATTCATCCCCTTACTCAGTGGTTAAAATGGCGTACTGGGGTCTTCACTTTCTGCTTCCTCCTCCCCTGCAATGAACTCAAGTCTATTGAATAGACTCATTTTATCACTTTGGAGGCATGTTTTGTAGCTACTCTGCAAGCTGAAAGCTGAAACTCCTGCCCTGCTGGCATCACATGGACAGGGTTTGGCATACATAGGGTGTATGCATAGTGTGCAGAGTGATGCTCCAAAGGTCACGCACATCCCCTGATAGCCCCAGAACAAGCGCACACCACCTCATCTGACACTTAGCAGTCTTGTTCTTTCAGTTTGGGCCCAGTGCCAAACCATAATGAATGTATTTGTGGCAACTTTCTACGGCAAATTTACGGGCAGCATTTTCCTGCATGCTTGTTGCTACCTCAACTCTGGCCCAGCTGGAGCGATAGCAGTTTTTAGCACTGCGGTCACGAGGAGAGGTTCATGGAGAGCCATGGTGCAGAGCTGAGGTTTGGGTGCACGCTGGTTCAGCACATGAAACAGCCGTCATGCTGGAGCACCACGGTTACACCTCCTGTTCAATTTGTTGTATTTCAGTGCTACAAGATGAGCTGCCTGGAGATTGCAGGTCCGCCCGGTCCCAAGGGATACCGAGGGCAGAAGGTAAGTCGCCCTAACCCATGGGAAGGGAATAATGCCTGTACCTGCGACAGACACTGCAGGATGCCCTAGATCCCACCTCAGCTGCAGCAGCCTTCACAGGTGTAGCACCCAGGTGGGAAATAACTCCTCAGCACCTGTCTTGGCCCTGGGAAACTGCTGTGCTGCAGTGAATGGAGCACACAGCCAGCACTGGTGTCTCCTCACGTCCGTGCCGAGGCTGATGCATTGACACCGGTGCAGAGAGGCATCCAAGCATCAGCCATGCCAGGCACCGCTGGCACCTTCAGCACCCGAGGACAACAGGAGTGAGGCAGCAGTTGTTTCTGATTCTCCCACCCTCAAGAGCAGAGCTCTCACATGTGCAGAGTCTCTCACTCTCCTGCCCCCAGCTCTGCGTGCTCCCCTCCCCATCCCCAGAATAAAGCAGATCCCACACCACCAGCACGCTGCCCCAAGCTCTGTAGGAACAGCCACAGTGAGCCTGACACTCCCAGAAATTGCCATTTTCTCACAGTCAGCACCAAGCCCTGACTTATGTTGCATTTTTTTCTTTCCTTAGGGTGCAAAAGGGAACATGGGTGAGCCAGGATCCCCTGGGCTGAAGGGACGACAGGTGAGTTGTGGAAAGTCCCCCCTTGCCACAGCCAGCAGTGCTGCCCCTGCGTTAGCTGGAGCCCCATCTCTGCAGTGCTTGAGCTAACTCTCCGTATCTTCTTCCCTTAAGGGTGACCCAGGTATCGAAGGTCCCATCGGATACCCTGGTCCCAAGGTAAGAATCCCATAGCTGATGACTGACCTCTTCGCATTCGTTGATTTTTGGTAAAGCAGGAGGAGCTCTGCTTCTCCCTCTCACCTGCCTTTTTCCCACCTGAAAGCCCCTGCACTCCACTGCCTCCACTCCTGCTGATCCCCAGGCACTAACACAGCGTTTTTCTTCTTTTCTTTTTGTCTAGGGCGTCCCAGGGCTGAAAGGAGAGAAGGTGAGAAAGAAGAGACCAAGTGGCCTGTCTGGGCACCTGGGGGGTGGGAGGGAGGGACACCTTTCTGTTGCAAAGAGGGAGAGTTTAGCTGTAATGGGGAGAATAGCAACCCTATTAATATGTAACTGCAAACATGGGGAGGAATATCCAGGAGCATCCCAAAGCCTGTCCTCTGATGGTCTTGTCAAGTGGTGATGTTTTTGTGGTGTAAGTGGGTGGGAGGTGATGTAGGCAGAGTGGCTGACTCCTGTTCTCTTCTTTCCTCAGGGCGAGATCGGATCTGATGGACGGAGGGTAAGAAAGGACATTTTCTAACTTGTATGTTGTTCCAGCTACCAACCCTTATGTGTGTGTTAACAGATCACCGATCCTTCTTTTTCCTCTTTTTTTCCCTCTTGATCCCAGGGTGCGCCTGGTTTGGCAGGCAGGAATGGCACCGACGGACAGAAGGTAACGCCCCTGGGGAACACCTTGTAATGTCACTGCTCCCGCTTCATTTCTTTACCCACCCTTGTCTCCACAGGTTGTTTTGTTTCTCCCATCCCACCCGCTGGCTTTTTGTTCTGACTGAGGTTTCTATGAACTTATTTGCATGTTATTCTGCATGTCCTGTAGAAACACGTGAGCTAGCTGGAGATGAATTAATTCAGGTCACAGAAGTGCTATCCCTTTGTCAGCAAGCTCTCTGCAGGAACCAGGTGTGTAACCCGCATTGTGCTCCTCCTGCAGGAGGTGACACGGCCGGATCACCTGCCTGTAGATATCTTACCTTGAGTGTTAGTGACCCCTGCAGAACATGTACACAGAAAGTTTTGCAGAAGTTTGGTTTTCAAGGCAGTTTCATCACAGAATCTGAAATTTCATCTCTAAACCGCTGCTCATTCTTAATATTAAAACCTTGTAACAAAATATTAAAGCACCTTGTAATAAAATCCCTCAAATCCTCCGTCCCGTCTATGGTGAGTGTAGAGGACCACGACCTCCCTTAGCTCTGCATACCATGCAGATGTACCACAGTGGGATAGTCTAACTTGAAATTATTTCAGCTGGCTTTGTCTGCTGACCAGCACACATTGGTATTGCTCTACACTTTCCCGCTTACCCAGGCAAGTACATCTGTGAGATAATACCAATTCTTCTTCCCACTCCTCAAATGCCTGCTGAAGCTCTAAAACATAAAAGTCCTTCAGTCACCGCCTCTCTGTAGCCAAGGCGAACTCTCTAAGCGCTGCCAGCAAAGCCATTTTGGGGCGCAGAGCAAGGCGGTCACTGCCCTCCCGGCGTCCATCAGGCAGCATGGTTCCTGTGAACCTGAGCTGCTCTGACGTGAGATGCACAATGGAGGAACAGCACAACCATGGACGTGAGCGACTGCCGAATCCAGCCTCAAGGGACATGTCCATCACCCAGTGCACGTACGCAGGATGAGCGTGCTTGAATTCCCACCAACACCCGTGCTACCACTCAGGGTATTTCAGCTACTTTCTCCTCCTCTGTTTGTCTCTGCACACCACAATCCTGCTTAAGGAATACACTTGCTATTTATTCTCTAACTGATCGCAGGTACGATCAGCAGATGATGTTAAAAATGAGTGAGTGTGAACAGGAAAAGCTGTATTTTCCCTTCAGACACCTACAGGTTCTCTGTCTTCTTTTGAATGCTATCTCTCTAGGGCAAGCTGGGGAGAATTGGACCACCGGGCTGCAAGGGAGACCGCGGTGACAAGGTAGGAATACTGTACTCTTTCACTAGGCACATCAGATGTATCGCCCCAACTTTAGCTGCTGAATGAGCTGCACGTGCAGAGAGATATGGCAAATGAGAGGTTACTGGCCCATTTCCCAACCAACTGCATAATCTGAACCCAGGCCTGGGATCCTGAGAATGGGGAGCACAGCCTGAATTTTTTTGTGCCTCCTTTCGATGGGCATGTAGGCTGGGATCCTCTGGGTGTCCCTCCCTGCCACGTAGAGAGGAGGAGCTGCTACTTTCATCAACACTAGCAACAAGCAAAACCTATCTTAGTCTCTAGAGAAACTTTCCAAGCCAGTTGATTTATTCTGCAGGGGAAGTGCATATTGTTGTCACTGGAAAATGTGGTTCTTTGCCCTTTGCCTCCCTAGGGCCTTGATGGTTACCCAGGAGATGCAGGAGACCAAGGTGAAAGAGGAGATGAAGGCATAAAGGTACAAGTAATCTGAATGGCGAGCAGAGAGCGGGCAAAGGCCACCAGTGGGGACAGCTAAACACCATTGCCTGTATTTGCTCTTAAATCCTTTGCTACTCATGGAGCCCATAGGCTCTGTCTGCCGGGGGGGGTCTGGATCTCATCACCAGACACAGAAGCCAAGGGAAGAACCTTGCCGGCCCTGTTCCTTGGGCTCCTCATGGTCCACATCAGTGGTGCACAGCAACATGCTGATGATGCAGGCAATGACCATTGCTCTCTGGCTCTTTCAGGGAGATCCTGGCCGGCCTGGTCGCAGTGGACCCCCGGGACCTCCAGGAGAAAAAGGAAGCCCGGTAGGTTCATGCAGCATTCAGATGTCTCCAGTGTCTTATTAGTGTCTGCTCCACGTGGCATTGAGCTGGAGCAGTATCAACTGCTGGTCACAGGGAGCAGCAGCATAAAGATGACTGCTTGCCAATGCAACCTGGTGATTCTGCAAACTAGACCACCAGCACGGAGAAAGCACAAGCCCCTGAGTGGTCAAGTGAGCTCTCCCACCAAGTGTGTACCCACCAGTACAGTGGGAAACATCATGTGGGCAACAGGAGAGGGGACTGCACAACTTCCCTCCAGCTGCCCAGATCAAAATGAGAATGGGTCTTGAGCATTTGTCCAAAACAGAGAAAAGCAGGCAAAATAGACTTAGGAGGATTTACCTTTCCAGCTGATCCATTGCACTGCATCTTTCCTTCTCTTCCTACCCTCTCCTGAGTCGAAAGGCCCTGTTTGGCCGTGGTTTGCCCTGCCACAGTCTCATGACTTTGTCACTGTTTGTGGCAGTGCCAATGTTTGCAGGCATGTGAGTAAATGTTAATGATTAATTGCTCAGAGATCTAACACAGGCTTTACCTACTGCACTTGACCTTATAGCCAAAGGGGTTGCTATGCTGATGGCCAGTTACTTCAGACATAGTGCAGGAGGCTGAAATAGCCCTCCGGCTTTAGGCCGATGCTGTAAGGAGGAGTAGACAAGCTTTTGCACTGGTTGATGGAGAAGAGGTGACAGTATCACACTGCTCCAAGGCTGGAGCCTGTGCACATAGCTTTGACATGTAGGCATGGTGAGTGTGCGGAAGCATAAGTTGTGTGTCCATACACACATCTGCTCAAGGGTGGACCACTTGACACAGAACAAGAGATGGGTGTGTGTACACCTTGACCTCGCTTCCAACAAACTCTATTTCTTTTACTTCTCCAAGGGACTTCCAGGCAACACTGGAGCTCAAGGACCTGCTGGAAGTAAGGGAAGAAAAGGTGAAATGGGACCTCCTGGACCCAAAGGAGAGCCTGTAAGTGTCTGAATAGCCTTCTGGACAGAGTGGGCACATCACGGGAGCCTGATGCAGTTTCATGGATGAACTCTGAGAAACTGCCCCATTTGGCCTGCCTGCCCTGCTTTCTGCATCCCAAAAGATGTGCAGATGCTGATCTCCTTGTCTCCCCCATCTTCAAAGAGCACTACTTCCATAATCTTAAGCCTGATGTTCAACATTGCACCTTAGAGAAGCATCCTATATTCCCACATAACCACAATGCCTTTGTGGATGCCCAGGGACCCTTTGGTTGTACTCAAGCAAGTTCCCCAAACCTCTGGCTTCTCACAGGAGCTCACAGAGTTGAAATCTGGTGACTGTTACAGTAAAGCTCTCTGAAAATGGCAGTGTCAAAGAGCAGCCATGTCACGACAACGATGGTGCCACACAGACCCAAGCTAATGTGATGGGGCACTGCATAATTTGGGGAGTGGGCTGGAGATGACATTCCCTGGCAGAATACAGCAGCACAGCTCCACCAGCACGATGAGACCAGAGCCCAGCCGGCTTGTGTCCTTGTGCGAGATCTGGCGGGGGAAGCAACACCGGATGAGCTGGAAGTAAAGCAGAGCCTTTAACCCTGAGGGAAAGATCGATGAGTGTTTGTGGTCGCTGTGGTGACCACCCTCCTGAAAGAATAGTCTGGTTGTGGCTTCCCAAAAGCCAAAGGCAAGATCCTTCAAGCAGTGTCAGCATGGGCAGCCCTGCTCCCCTGCTGCCAGGCATATGCTCTCTAAGGGGGCAAGGAGGTGTCTCTTGGACCACGACAGAGAAGGCAGGACAGCCAGGCATCACTGCTCAGGTAGCATCCATCTTCACATCCCATTTATGTGACTTTCTGTGTCTGCCAAGGGTCGACGTGGAGATCCAGGGACGAAAGGCAGCAAAGGCACTCCTGGGGCCAAAGGAGAAAGGGTGAGTAAAGCAACTGCCCAGGCTATTGCAAATGAGCCCAAGATGCACAGGACTGGTATGTGTGATGTGCTGTTGCCCGGCCATGAAGTGTCCATCCCAGTGGGCTCTGCATGTGTGCTGTGCTCCCACTACCTGCCCTGGTGGCCACAGGTACAGCTTCCTCTTTCAGGGCTTGATCCAGAGAGGGGATGAAGGGCAGCAAAACTTGTGACTAAGAGACATGTTCAGAGGGCACACTGCCCTGACAGTTTCAAGCCAAGAAACACCAGATTTGAGAACAGTGTCATGCCTTCTCGCTCCAAGGAGCACTGCCATGCACACAGACAGCATTGGAGACATCCCTGACCAGGACTATCTTTACCCTCCTCACAGGGAGATCCTGGTCCAGAGGGTCCTCGTGGCCTGCCCGGCGAGGTTGGAAGCAAAGGAGCAAGGGTAAGCACGAAGCAGGGGTTGGTGACAGCCAAGAGGGAGGGAAAGCACTGCTGCCATCTGGAGCAGCTCACCGGGCTTTCCTCCTCATGCACACCTGCCTGTACCTGTCTCTGTATGTTCTTGCATCTTGCTTTGCTTTTCAGGGAGACCAAGGACTGCCAGGACCCCGAGGCCCTTCAGGTGCTGTGGGAGAGCCAGGCAACATAGTAAGTCATCCTGGGGCATCTGTGTGACCGTGTCCTCCCTCTGCAGTGAGAGCTTGCCCTGCTGACATAAGCTGGCTGCACTGTCCCTCCCAAGGGGAACCTGCCTGACCTTTTCTCAGGGAGGCTCAAAAATTAGCCCAGAGGCCCCTGACTAGCCCTTTCTGGGGCAAGGAGAAATTGCAGAACCCAGGAGTCCCTGCTTCTCCATCACTCCCAGCTCCAGGTGTTCACATAACAATGTGGAAGGGACCACGTCAGAGCAGGTCATGGGGCAAGGAAAGATGAGGTTCCCCGGGTGTCCACTTGTCCTGGGTTTGTGGTTAGTCCAGCACCTCGCTGTGGCAGTAGTGCTGTCACATCTGTGTGGCTCCACGGGATGTGGGAACCCAAGTGCTGAATCAGTCACTGTCACAGTAACTTCATTGAGAGGGGAGATGGTCTCACAGCATCGTCTCAAGAGCTGCTTTCTCCAGCATGGCCTCCTGTGTGGCTGGGGAGCCGCAGAAAACATCCTTACCTGCTCCCTCCACTCTCCCACACTCTTCCTCTCACTCTCCCCCACACTATCCTGCAGGGATCGCGTGGGGATCCTGGTGATTTGGGCCCAAGAGGTGACGCCGGACCACCAGGACCAAAGGTAAAATTCCTGAATGCAACTCTGCATTTGAAAGGCTATTTTAGTGTGCTTTTTTTTAATTATTATTTTTTAAAAAGGCAGTTTCCACTGCAGAAACTTGTGTGCCTCGGAAACAGAATGACTCAAACCTGAGCCTCCCTATGGGGCAGAGATGTAGGTCTTGCTCTGGCCAAGGCACCTCTGATTACACCCCTCACCCTGCACAGATTCAGGGGTGTCCCTGGCATGCGATGTCCCCAAGACCCTGCGAAGCCTTGATCCGCGCAGCCATTTCCCATGTTTCAGGACCAGCTGCAGAAGTCACGGGTCCTGGTGGTGTCTCACCCCAAGAGAAGATGAAAATGGCTCAGAGTGTCACTGGCATCACCAGGTCAGAAAGGTCAGGTTTGGTTTCTGATGGGTCTTTTTTTTTTTTTCTACCAAAGGGTGACAGAGGCAGACCTGGCTTTAGCTACCCTGGACCCAGAGGACCACAGGTATGATGCCATGTCCAGTGCAGATATATGTGCCGCGAGGAAACCTGTTTCAGTGGAGATTGCTGTTGAAGCTGAGCGGCCTGAAAGAAGAGGGAAGGAGGAAGAAAAATGACCAGGGTCACAAACACATGGAGCCCATGAAGGGGCCAAGGACTGAACTTGGCTGCAACTCCGTTAGCCTTGCAGCAGAGGAGCTGGGGACCACAGCCTCAATGGTGGCGATGGGGAGGTGGCTCTGCCCACCACCCCAACTGTCAGCCTGAAGCTACACCGGCTGTTCTACTTTGTGCCCCTCACTGTAAACTTCAGATATATGTGTGCACGGTGTGGGGCTGGTACCAGTCGGGTGCTGACCTCTTCCTCCTCTCCCTTTGCAGGGTGACAAGGGTGAGAAGGGGCAGCCAGGACCCAAGGTGAGTGTGTTTGTCTCTGTTCCCTGTTTTTTATACTGACTGAAATGCTGAGCAGTTGTTGCCCAACTGTCTGGGGGCGTGGCCAAGGAGCCTGGCCAGCTGGCAGCTGCCCTGGCTATTCGCTGCAGCTGCAGAGCCTGGGTGTATCTCCCAAGCCCATCTTCTTTTGAAACTATCTGAAATATGCTTTGCAAAACTTATTTATTCTTAGTTAATGCCTATGTAAACACTGTTTATTTACTCTGCACTGAGCTGCAGGTTTAGAGGGTGTTCTCCCGGGCCAGGCAAGCATGTGTTTTTGACGGGCTCATAGCAGTAGTGCCTCTGCCTGAGCACATCCAGATGTGCTCCACGCCGGATCTGTTTCTCCTTCCTTTGAGCAGGGAGGAAGAGGTGAGCTTGGACCAAAAGGAGTGCAAGGGACCAAAGGACAGAAGGGGGAACCGGTAAGCAGACTTCCCGTACTGCCCGCGGGGTCACTGTCCCCCTCCCACACTTCTTCCAGGTGTACTGGGGCTGGCGCTGCTGGCTCTCCTGCCTGCCCCATGTCCCCAAGCCCAGCTCTGGCAAGTTGGTGACCGTGCTTAGCAGGGCTGTGCCTGATGAAAGGGTCAGGAGGAGCCCCAGATGGCAGCAGCTGCACCGCCAGCCTTTCCGGAGAAATATTTGACCCTCTTTTGCTTCTTCTCCAGGGTGATCCTGGCCCAGGAGGTGAGCCTGGACCTCGCGGTCCGACTGGTGAAGCAGGTCCTGAGGTACAGTACCATGCCATCGTGTCTGAGCAGATACTGCAGCTCCCTCCTGCTCCCCACTTCTCCTTGATGCTCTAAAGCCCAGAGGACCCCAGTGGGCTGCCCTGCAGCAGGGCTTGCTGGAGGGGACACCAGCTGCCAGACTTATCTGCTAGCTCCCAGCGAGGCTTTCCTACCCTTCCCATGGCAGACCTCTGCAAAAAGCCACGGTTTTGGTGGCTCTGACATCTAGTTCCCTAAAAGGGAACTCATGGGAAAACTGTGCCTGAAATCTCTGTGCTCTTTTTACAGGGAACCCCTGGCCCACCAGGAGATCCTGGCCTGACTGTAAGTAGCACTGCTCTGCAGCCACCCATGCTCTTCCTTCTGGGGCAACCATGGCTTCGTTGTGCACAGCCTGAGAGCAAAACAGGGCATCAGGTCCTCCTGCTGCCTGGCAGAGATGGCCTGTGGCTTCCCATGGGAGCCAAGGAAAGAGAGGAGGAGGTCGGCTGGGTGGGAAGGGAAAGGAGAGGGGACGGATGTTGCATAAGGGGAGGAAGGTATTCACCCTGCATCCCTTTGCTGGCAGGACTGTGACGTGATGACCTACGTGCGAGAGACGTGCGGATGCTGTGGTGAGCAGATCATCACCTCTCCCCAGGGCAGGGGAACGACCACTGGAGGGATGGGGAAAGGGAGTCACCAGAGGCTACCTCCTTTTTGAGGAGCTCCCTTGAGGGAGCTCTGCCCCATGAGCTGCCAGCACGGTGGGCTCTTTGCTGCTCTGCACAGCACTGCACCCTCCAGAGAAGATACCATGAGAAGTCCTTCCCTGCTCATCTGGGTCCCAGCACACCACTGAGGACGATGGCACTGCAGGGGCAGTCTGACTTACCTCCCAAAATTTAGCTCTGCCATTGCAGGAGCAATGAGCTGTAATATAGAGTTGCATGGCCCAGATAGGATAGATGATAGGATAGAATGTATTACACAGCAAGATTTAAAAGGTTTCTTTCTATATACGTCGACAGAAAGATACACGTAAAATCCTCCCTATGCTGCCAGCTGCGGGCAGCACCACAAACCCTGTGGATGCTTGGTGTGATGCCAACTGTCTCCATCTTCCCATAGAATGTCTCTTCTTACCTGGTCGCCCTTGTTCCCACTGTCATTGACTTTGGTGTTTTCCTCCTTCTGTCCCTCTCCCCAGACTGTGAGAAGCGCTGCGGTGCCTTGGACATCATGTTCGTCATAGACAGCTCAGAGAGTATAGGCTACACCAACTTCACCCTGGAGAAAAATTTTGTTGTCAACGTGGTCAGCCGGCTGGGCTCTATTGCCAAGGACCCCAAGTCGCAGACAGGTCTGGACTGTGTGGGGACAGAAAGGGGCACGGGAAGAAGAAAAGGGTCTTGGATCCCTCCAGCTTCCACGTTTGTCTGTAGCTGCCTTGAGCTGCAATCCATCTGTCCAGCAGTTTCTGCTCTTCCCTCTTCCTTTCCCAGCTTTGTAGGCCAATTGGGCAACTCTTTGCTGATACAAAAGTTTGCTGACTTTCTCCACTTTTTCACTGAGGATGCCAAGCTCAGTAATGTGACGCTTCATTGGCAGGTGCCCGTGTTGGGGTGGTGCAGTACAGTCACGAGGGGACCTTTGAAGCCATCAAGCTTGATGATGAGCGCATTAATTCACTGTCGAGCTTCAAGGAAGCAGTGAAGCGCCTGGAGTGGATCGCTGGAGGCACCTGGACACCATCTGCCCTTCAGTTTGCCTACAACAAACTCATCAAGGAAAGCAGGCGAGAGAAAGCCCAAGTGTTTGCTGTGGTGATCACAGATGGGCGCTACGACCCCCGGGATGATGACAAGAACCTAGGGGCTCTTTGCGGTAGAGATGTGGTCGTCAACACCATTGGCATTGGAGACATGTTTGATCAGCCAGAACAGAGCGAGACCCTGGTCTCCATTGCCTGCAATGAACCCCAGCGAGTCCAGAAGATGAGGCTCTTCTCAGACCTGGTGGCAGAGGAATTCATTGACAAGATGGAGGATGTGCTCTGCCCAGGTCTGTACCTGTCCTTGACAGCTCTTACTGGAACTGGAGTTTTCACCCCCAGGGTTTGGAGTGGGGGGCACATACAGTGCGTTGCAAGGATTGCAGAGACACTGTGTCCCAGCAGTTTGGCCTGCAGCTCATAAGCTCAGTCACTCATGGTGGGGGATGACCTTTATGTAGCCCTTCCTCAGTTAGCATCCAGCCTTTTCAGGCAGTCCTTTGGAGTCCTTTCCCCTTGTAAGAGACCTCGCCCTGCTGCCCTGTCTGTACAAGCCGTGAAGGGGGATGGCAACACATCACTCAGTTTTCCATGTTTCTTTTCTTTCCAGATCCACAGATCGTCTGCCCTGAGCTGCCCTGTCAGACAGGTAAACTTTACAAATAGCTTCATGCCATCTGCACAAAGTGGTAGGCCCAGGGGGAGAGTGCACAAGGCTCAGGAGTGGGACCGGGGATGTGCAACCCTGTTCATTCCCTTTGAATAGCAGGAGTTTGGGAAATAGTGTTACTTTACAAGAGGAGAGGCTCCAGGGTTTCATCTCCTCCTCTTTTCCTGTCTCTCTGAGTTCTCTGCACAGGTAGGTACGAGTGCACTGTGTTAGTGCATCAGCATGGCTCAGCCCTGGTATTTCTCCCTGTCTCAATTCCTGGGAGCCACCAGGTTTTGACCTCCAAACTCGGCAGTTGATTTCTCACGTGTTTCATGTCTCTATTATACATCAAGTCAAAACCTCCTTGCTAAACTTTCCTGCCCACGTGACCTTTGAAATGCAGAGCCTGACCTGCAGCACTGGGCAGGATGCTCCTTGGGAGTGACAAGGGCAGAGCAGGGGACAGGGACCATTTGGAAAATGACACTGTAGTGGACCCAAAGCTTTGGCTTCTCTAATGCTGGCTGTGTTTAATTAACAATTAACTCTGGGTGTTGAATTAAAGGAAAAAGGCTGTAAGGATCCTCTTGTATAAAGGAGACGACTGCTGCTCGCTGCAGGTAGCTTTACTTGATCACATTTTGCTTGTTAAGGAGCAGATCTGCAACCTGAATTCCTAGAGATCCTGTCTGTCTGAGTCTCTGCGCCTGTTTAAATATAATAGATGCACTATTTGCTGATGTACGCAAAGCTTACAGGGGACAAAGTTTTACCAGTCCTTGCGATTTTTATCTCTACTCTTGCTGTGAATGTTGTTGTGAAAGTCCCCACCTTCAACTCAGTATTATACAGAACTCAAATTTCATTTTCAAAGAAGTCCCTTCGTTTCCATACAAAGCAAAGGAGAACTGGTCCCGGGATGCTTAGGTATCTGAAGACAGAAAAGCTGTAATTATTCCTGTCTAAAATCTCTCACTAGTGTTTTGAGTATTTGCACCTGGCCATGCAGAGAGCAGAATGTCGAGCCGTGATGCTGAGCTATCCACACAGGCTCCTCTGCAGAGTCCTCTGAGGAGCTTTGTCCTGCGGATCCGTGCACAAGGAGGTGACTTCCCCACCCTGCCCTGGTGACTGTTCAGGTGTCTTCAAAGGCTTTGGTCTTTGCAGCCTCCCCGTTTCTGAGGAATACTGCAGGAGAAACTGCCCCAAGCAGTGGCGTACTTATGTTCTCCTAGGCTTGGGCCATCAAAGCCCTTCAAAGCAAGGTGAAGTTGACGGTCCTTTCCTTGTAGTTCTCTTGCGTGTTTCTGTTCCTGATGCAAGGTGTGAACAGTTTGCTGGTACCTGACAGTCCTGGGGACCAGAACAGAAATTACTTGAGGAAGCATCTTAGGGGTTTCCCTCTTAGGTGAATCCCTCAAGCCGTGCCATAGGCAGGCTAGGCCAAGTGCAGGCCCTACACCTGTGCCCCAGAGGACGTGGGAGGTGGAGTGATGTGGCTGGGTAGGTGTGGGCCTCCTGTGAAAGTGCCAGTACACCCATCTGAGTATGGGCAAAAGTTGTCCATGCAAGGATCTGTGCTAGGCCAGGTAGATCAAGTTTTAAGTGATATCCAGGGATTCAGGGGGCTTTAGGCAAAGCACCTTCCACCCACTGCATTGGATGGTCCTGATGCATTCCTGTCATCATTTAGAAGGATCTGCAATGATCACACTTGCCTAGTGGCACGGGAATATGTTGGATGGGATGTGACATAAGGCATGTGACAGAGCCTGGGGCTTCTCTGCTCAGTGCTCAGCTTCCTCTGATTCTCCGAGAAACATCTCAAGAGTTGGTGCCAATTCACACGCAAACCCTTTGGACGGAGACGGTGCCCTTCTCAGGGTATGTGAGTGAACCTCCTGCACATCCAATGCACGTGTCCAGTCTTAGACAGGCTGGACAGGGTCAGGTCAGGGATGCAGCTACACCCAGCCCTGTTCTTGGCCCCGTGGCTCTCAGAGTTGCAGTCCTGGCACTTTAAGGAGTGAATTAATTGCTCATACCAGGTACCCCAGCTCCAGCCTGACTATTGTCAGCAGAGCACAGAGAGGGACAGGTATTACGTACACCCCAGCTTCCTACCTGCTGCCTTGCAAAGCCCAGCACATCGCCACTTCAGGTCCACATCTGCAGATGAAGGCGTGCTGCCTCAGTGCTTTGCCTAAGGAAATCCAGGTTTTCCTGTTTTCAGGGCAGACCTTTGTCTCCCTGTTACCACTCATTGATTATTGTGGTGCTAACGCGATGCTGGAGCATTAAATGGATTAAATGCTGAGCAAATCTGAACTGACCACTTGCTTCAATAGAAACCGCATGATGCTCTGTGAGGCTCTTTCTAACCCATGCAAAAGGCTTTGCTTTGAGCTTTGGGATGTTATTTGAATTTAAGTTCAGTACAGCCAGGTGGAGATGGAAGCTCTTGGAGTCCTGACTAGCCCAGACACTGCACAGGAGCATTGCACACTGCAGGGCAGTGACTCTAGCTAAAGCACAGCAAGCCGAGTACGAGGCAAGGAGTTCACATAATGCTGTCCCTTAGATGTCTTTCTGGCTGTAGAGCATCATGTGTACAGTCTGCACGTAGCAGAGTTCAAAGCTACATGATGGCTGAATCCCATATGCAGGAAGAAGCTGGACCCCGTGGCCCTTTTCCAGAGCACTGCTCTTTCTCCATTGTGCCTATGCTGGATGAGTGGGAAGGAACCGGGCATTTAAGGTCTCTTGTAATTTTCAGAGGTCTCTCGGTTGATGTGTGATTGATTTTGGCGTGAATCCCATGGTTCCTCAGACATAAAAGTGGCAGAAAGATTTAAAATCTGGCTTTGATCTTTACCTCTCTGTCCCTCATTAGCGCAGTTCTTCTCTGGTGCAGTGCACATAGGAAGGTCAGGTAGCATTCAGAGACACAACCATTGCTAGCAAGCCCTGAAAATATTCTTTTGACGCTCACTTGCAGATGACAGGAACCCTGGGAACGTAAACCCACTTATTTTCCGCCCCATGGAAGAGGGAGTCAACATAAATTTCCCCAGCACCATACATTCGATCGCCCAGTTCCTAAACTCCACGCGGGAAACCCAGGACCCCAGCATGTACACCCAGCTGGTGGCCACTTTGGCCTTTACCGCCGAAAAAGCCAAGTTTGCCACAGGAAATGAGCGGCAAGAGTGGATGGACTTGTTCATTGACACCTTCAAAATGGTGCACAGCGAGATTGTGGGAGACCCAGAAACCGTGCTAGGGCTTTGCTGACACCTCTGTTAGAAATCATGTGGAGAAGCAGGTGGAGGCAGAGGTTGAGCGGAGGTGGTAATCATCTTTCCTCGAATGCCTGTTTGGCAGAGGGGGCAGGTACATTGGCAGATGCTCTTAGTTTAGGAGAAACACAGGCAGCGAAACGGCTTGGTTGTGCTCAGTTGGGGATGGGACACAAGTGGCAGTCCTCTCTGGCTTGGCTGGCTGTTGAGCATGGCAGCTTTCCCCGGTGGCGTCAAGAGATGTTCTTGCTTTGCCCACTGCTTTTCTGCAGAAGTACTGCATTGCCTCAGTCTCCGAGCCAGCCATGCTGCTCCCCTCCCATGCTCCCACCCTGCTCTGGCAGGTTGGCGTGCCCCAGCCCTCAGCCATGGTGAGCACCAGGCTCCATCAAGGAGGCTGCCGGCACACGCATGGCTGAGGGCCAGAGCAAGGCCCTTGTTTGCAGAGAGCCTAACGATGCGCTTTTCCCACGCCTTCCTACGTATGCATTTGCTGACCGCTTCTAAAGCATCTTCTGTATCCTTTCGCTGGGTTACCATGAGGGCTCTCTTCGGGTCTTGCAAACAATTTGTGTGGCAACTCTGACAAAGCAAGGTGCATCTCCTCTTGCCGCAATGAGTGTCTCTGTACAACCATTCAAGGGGCAGTTGGGGATATAAGCAGTCTGGGCAACTCTGGCTTTCCATCGAGAGCACCGAAACCTGGGGAGTGCTTCTCTCAGAAACTGTATGAGCTCCTTCTGCCTTTTTCTCTGCTTGTTCGTTTGTGTTTCTTCTGTCTTAATTAGCAACATGTACCTGTTCATATCCAAAAGACAGAGGTTATGTAGGGCCGGGCGGTGCAAAGCAAAAATCCATGACTGTGCAGTCAAACCTCTGTGATGCGTTACGCGAGCTATCTAAAAGCAAGTATTTAAACTTGATGTAGTATAGCCTGTTCAATCCATACCGAGTGCTAGTTTGGTTCAGAGGGACTACAGACACACCACTTGCACTGCACGTATGTGCAATTCCACAAGGAATGATATTTCCATGAGCTCAGCTACCCCTGGTTTTCACAAAAAGTCAGGCAGGTGACTGCCACTGCTGCCTCCAAAATAACCCTCTCAACCCTTAAGAAGAGAAAATGGCATTTTGTGTGCAGACAGAAGAGTAGAAGTGTTTACTGCCAGCAGGTGAATTTTGCAGCCTCTCTAACTGACACGGTATTATTGCAATAAAGTATACTGAGCAAATGTCATATATAATGGGCAGAAGTGAGATGTACGGTCTTCAAAAATGTGACTGGGCTGTAATGTTTCCAGGTGTGCAAAGAGAAACTGGTTGCCAAGCTCAGGCATGGGAATTGGAACGTGGAACTTGCTGACTTTGAACTTAATGCAGTGTTTCTTCCAGCTCTGCTTCAACATCTGGGGCTTGCCAGCCTAGGCTAGAAGCCGTCTGGTGACAGGCACGCAGGGGAGGTGTTTGTTTCACTCAGCACATGAGCAGATCAGATGCATTGCACAAAAATAGTCTTTCTCCCAAGGTTTCAGCAATTTTTGCTCCCAGTCTATAGGGAAAGGGAGCTCAGAGAACTCTGCTGTTGGCATATAATAGAGGAAAAATAGTTCAGAGCACTTTACATGGTGTGCTCTGCATTTTAGGTGAAGACAAAAGGATCAGCCTGTGTCTGTGTCTATATGCTAGTGTCTTGTCATAATCCACAAATTCCAGATAGCCTGTGCAAAGCCAAGCTCCCTACTCTGTTTTGATTTTTACCCCAAAATTAGTGTGTGACTTAGTCTGCTGGGATGCAAGTAAGAGGACTTAACTCAGAGTAGTTAAGCTGCTCCAGCCATGATGCTAGAAGAAAAGCCCCAAAACCCCCACTGATCTGAAGAGAACATCTCAGGGCTGGGTCTTCTTGCTGAACAAGACGAGAGGGTAAAGGCCTCTTATCACACAGCTCGAAGGCAGCCCTCTCCAAGTGGAGTGTCTCTGGGGAGTGCTCCTGCAGTAGAGGCAGCCTGGAGAGCCAGACGTGCGTAACGCTCTCGCTGAAGTTCCATGGAAGGATGCTGCTCCCAGCCACAGTCTGCTTGACTAGGAGCTCTTCAGGCTTGCTTCAGGTCATGTGGGAGGTGGGTGGCTCTTGCCTGTTATCTCAAGAAACATGACTATACGTAGACAAGCACTGAGGGAGACAGACTGGTAACACTTCTCCAACACCATATGCAGCCCTCACTCCCACCTGCTCGCTTCCACCTGCATTCGCAGACCTCTACTTAGATTTTGGACTGTGTGGTTGCAAGGGACATGCCTTCCTGCCTTTCCCCTTCCATGACTGCACAGAGCTGGTGAGGACCAGGAGTGCAGGTGCTGCCAAGGCAAAGAATCCTTGTGGCAGCAGCACCTGAGTACTGGGAAGTGCAGCATCAATCTACGTTTAGACAACATTTCTCAAGGAAAGTTGGGCAGAGGTGAGTACATACCTTTGGTGCTTTAAAGGAGTGGAGTATCGCAGTTGAATTTGGAAATGCAATTTCAAAATGCTCATGGGTGGAAAAGCATCGCTCGGAGGTTGTTTTCTGCTGCAGTCAGAGTTGGCATTGCAGAAGCCTGTCGTTCGCAGTAAGACAATGTACAGTGAGCACCATTCAAGGCGTGCCATCATTGTAGATATATTTTACAGTGTGGGCTAAGGAGAAATGCAAGTCTACAAGGTCAGGTAACCTGATACAGAAACATCCACAGACTTTTGCCTTGTCCAGTGAGTTAGGTTAAACCACAAGTACCAGCAAAAGTTCCTGCATCAGGTTTGACTGTTTTATCATGGATGGAACGGGTGCCAATAGTCTGTGAGCTCAATACCACCAGAGCTTCTGCTACGCTATCTTGTGCTGTTGGATTCATGCTGGACACTGTCTCTGCAGTCTCAAGAGTGCATGTATCTACTTTGCTTAAAATACAACTTCGCTGTTTGCTGAATGTTGACTTACACACATAGTACTCATGTACTAAACAGTGATCCATTTGTTGCTCAGCTCATACAAGGAATTACACTGGTTCAGCACCCTACCATGCTGAATCCAGGTGTAGCAGGGTTCAGCATTGAGGAAGCACTTTGTCAAATTGGATTTGCTCATAGTACGGAAATTCAACTTAACGTGATGCTTCTATCCCCAAAGTTACCCCTTGTTGCCAGAAATGGATGCTCAAGTTGGGGCTGCTCCGGGATCTCCCATTCCTTGCCAGTCATGCAACACAACGTGACATCAGCTCCAGGACTTCACCCTTTTGAGATTCAGTCTTAGAGCCATGGAATTGCTTGACAGTGATATGGGCATTGCCCTGATACCAGCTCAGGGGTGGCCAGCCACAGCAGGTACATCACAAATCAAGACTGCTGTTGCAATTGTATTCGTGAGTAGTGCTTTCAGCAGAGAAGGAAACTCAAAAGAAGATGAAAATTAAACAGTGCAGAAATGGAAGTGCTTCTTGGAGAAACGGTGCATGCAGAGGAACACCAAATGCAATACATACTACTACTGCAATGGGACAAAATAATGGTCCCTAATTAACAGTTGACTGCAAAGATAGCTATTTTCTTCTCCTTTTTTTTCTCTGAGTTCATTCACTGCGTATATTCATATGCCCACATGCCCGCTTTGTGGACAAGTGCTGTTCTGAGTGACTGAAGAACAACGTCCCACTGTGTTTCACTCAAATACTGGTCTGTTATATACTACAAAAGCTGCTTTACCATGAAGAGGTGCACCCACAAGGGTAGTCTTGTTTTCCAACCATATGACTCAAACTTTATAAGCTGTTCAGGAATCAGTGATTGCTGATTAAACTAATCTGGGTGAAAGGCCTGAAAAACAGCTTTCGTCCTGCAAATCTGTGTGTGAAGAGTAACTCTAAAAGTAAGACACTCTCTAGAAGTAACCAAGAGGTTTGCAGACACTGCCTGCCATTAATCTCTGCCATTATTACAGATAAGAGCTGGGAACTGCTGTAAGAAGGTGGATGTAATTCTGGGACTGAAATGCACAGACCTGTCTAATCTTGCGGAGGTCTGTCAGAGGCCCCAGAATTAACATTCATTAAGACCTAGTGCCCAGGAGCTCCTACATTACAGCTGCAGAGACAGGCTTTGGCAGCAGAGTGGGGTTGGTCCTTCTTTGGGCAAAGATGCACAGAGGTGATGCCAGCCCAAACTGCCCAAGGCAAACCCCAATCTTATCCTATAGGCTTTCTTATGCTCCCAACTCTTGTCTTCTTCTTTCTCCTGCAGAGCTTGCAGTGGCCCAGTGCACGCAGCGCCCCGTTGACGTTGTCTTCTTGCTCGATGGCTCTGAAAGGATCGGGGAGCAGAATTTCCACAGGGCCCACCATTTTGTGGAGGAGGTGGCCCGACAGCTCACACTGGCCAGGAGCAACAATGACAACATGAATGCCCGGATTGCCCTGCTGCAGTACGGCAGTGAGAGGGACCAGGATGTGGTCTTCCCACTGACCTACAACCTGTCAGAAATCTCCAATGCCCTGGCACAGATCAAGTACCTGGACTCATCCTCCAACATCGGGTCAGCCATCATACACGCCATCAACAACATCGTGCTCAGCCCGGGAGACGGGCAGCGACTCGCCCGGCGCAATGCTGAGCTCTCCTTCGTCTTCATCACTGATGGCATCACAGGAAGCAAGAACCTTGAGGAGGCCATCAACTCCATGAAGAAGCAAGATGTCATGCCCACGGTAGTGGCTCTTGGGAGTGATGTAGATCTGAAGCTTGGCCTCGGGGACCGGGCAGCCATCTTCCGGGAGAAGGACTATGACAGCCTCTCCCAGCCCAGTTTCTTTGACAGGTTCATTAGGTGGATATGTTAAATGGAGTGCACATGTCCTCCTCTCACCAGTATACACACCCCTGATATTACCTGTTTTATTTTCTTCCCTCTGTATGGTTGCTAGCAACTCTGAGCTGGCCCAGAACAGCTGCCCTCTGGGTCCTCCTTTCTAGCCAAAATCCAGAGCTCTTTTTTTATTGTCATGATGAAAAGTCATGTATCTTACATTTATGGTGCTATCTAAAACCAAGACCGAAGCAGGATACAGAGCCATGCGATGTGCTTCTGTAAAGCTTTACACACACCAAGCCATGACTTGCATACGTACTGTGATCCTAGGAGGGCTTGTCAGAGAAGCGAGAAACCTCTTCAGCGTAGCAGGACAAACGATCATCTCTATATCTCAATATCACTCAGCGTCCTGTGAGGACCTTTATGGTTGTGACATTCCCCGTTGTTTAGCAGACCCCTTTCCAGATTATTCCTCATCTTTTTTGTTCTCTCAGTACTTTGGCTCTGAGAGGACTGAGTGAGTTTATGACACATCACAGGCTGCTTGAAATGTTCAGCGACTTGCTTTCCTTTTGCATGGCCCTTGGTGGCTTGCTCCTCTTTCCCAGGAGCAACAGGATGGTGAGAGGTTTTGCTGTCTTCTACAGGTGTCTGCAGATGCTCCTTTTGGGGCTCTAGCTATCCTAAATTTCACAGATAGTCTTTAAGATCTTTATTTTCCTGTGGGCCATATCTCCCTTGCTTCCTTCTGCCATTCCAGCCTTCATCAGAACCTGTTCATTTATTACTGCACCCAAAATCCTGGCTGAGAGGGGCAACATGCCCTCCCAGGATCTCACAAAATACTGGGCAGCCACTGGAGCTGCCTCCCTGTCATTCTAACGTGCTCAAAGTAACCACGGTGCCTTCTTCTCACCGGTATCTGCTGAGCAATGCCCAGATTTTAACTTGAATTGTGCTGTCTGCAAAAATAAACAAACTCTTTTCACCCTATCCTGAAAAAGACTCTTTATTCTGTTGTTTGTCTATTTTTTTAAATTAGTTTTTAACAGGCAGTGGATTCTCCTGGTGCTAAGCTGGTAAGTCCAGATAAGTTTGTCTTCTGCCTCACCCCACAAATGCTGGAGCACAAAACCAGGGGTCCCTGCAGCTCGGGGGTCACGGGGCACTGCTGAGGACCTGAAGGACCACAGGAGGCTAATGGGGCCTTTCCAGCCCTCCCCACTCGCGCTTTCTTGAGGCCCTCTTGTATCTCTCAAGCCAGGACAGTGGGGCAAGGGAACCCTCTGAGGAAGCGGGCATTTCTGTAAGGTGGTGGAGCTGGGATGGGGAGGAGAGGCTGGGCAGGGCAGGGGTTGTGTGTAGGGGCCCCCAGGCATGGGGTGCAGAGGAGCTGGCAGCACAGGTGCAGGGAAGGGCTCCCAGCATGGGAACAAGCCAGGGCAGGCATGGCGGTGGGGATCTGTGACCACGTGTGCTGTGGTGTCACTGCCGTGTTTCCCTCCTTTGGAAATGGATGCTGTAGGGGAGCTTCAAGGGTTGCAGGACAAAACATGACCAAATCCAGAGAGGAGCTGCAGGAGTGGAATCCCACTGCCCCAGCACACATACATGCACAGCCAGCAGTGCAACAAGGATGAACGAGGCTGCACTGGCAATAAATCCGGGTAAGATGGGCTGCACCACCTCTCTTGGAGAGTCCCTCTGCCAAGGTGGACTGCTCACGTTTGTGCCACTGGGCCCAGCAGCCAGTCACACCAACTGGCGGCAAAGCCTTCTTGATAACGGGGCTGGGAAGGGTCCTCTTGAGCCACGACAACAGGCAAAACAAAAATACAACAGCAGCAAAAGCAGCCCTGTGTTAAAATTGTTGTGGTGAAAGCGCTGCCAAGTTTTTCACCTTTCCTAGCAAGCATGCTGCAGTCCCATGGCCACAGCTCAGGGGCTTCAGAAAGAGAGCTCACTACTTTTTCCTATTAATTGTTACTCTGACATGGAGGACGGTAACCCATACAGCTCAGCAAGGGGAAAGTTATGGCATTCCCTGGCCATTTCATCTCCTACAGCTGGGAAATCTCATGCAAAATGTAAGGACTTCTCTGGGCAGTGGGATCCACATTAGCAGCCAGCATCGTTACACGGGAAAAAACACACGGACACCAGCAGACTGCAAACCAGCATCTAATACTCCCCACACTGCTACCTGCAGCCTTGGGGATGACTTTCAGAGGGCTCTCCCGAAAGACAGAGGATGGAGCTGCTGCCCATTGTTTCACAGCGATTCCAGTCAAAGAATTTACAGGCTAAAAAGAAGGGAATCGCTCGGCAGACAAAATGCCACTCAAAGAGAAAGGGGAAAGGAGAGGAGCAACATGCTGGTGGTTCCCATGGGGCATTTGGCTTCGTGTTCTGTTGCTTTATGGCCATGTGGGTGGGAGATGTCCTCTTCAGTCAGAGTCAGAACTGCTGCTTGAGCTGCTTGAGCTGCTGCAGTGCTGGAGGAGATAAAACAACTTTAGGATAGTACAGAAACAATCCTCTTTCACACCATTTCTGAAAGGTGTTAGCAATCGTGCACTGGATGCCTGTTCCCAGCAGGGTCCAGGTTGAGCCTGCAGCAGCGGTGGCTGCAAACCCACCTCTCCCCAGGTCTCTTTGCACAGTAGCACAAGGGATGCCCTCAGATTTGCACGCCGGTAATTAGTTCATGTCAAGGCCACGGGGGCCACGTGGAGGGTGAACCTACGTGGGAGCCAGCACAACACCACGACATCAGATGGCAAACCCCATCCAGGATACCTTGACTTAAAGATAAAATGACTACTAATAACATCACCGCAGTGTTTATTGCAATCCTGTTTGTTATAAACCATGTTTTAGAGTTTGGAGCCATTATTCTTCTGCTTGGAGAATATAATTACGGGCACATTGTAGGAGGGCTGGTTTTTTAATTATTATTTTACAAGCCAGTTCAAGCCAATTAAGCAATCTCCAGAAGGGTCCTGCTCTCTGTCAGTGAGGGCAAACATCAAGGTAGATTGCTTTCAGAGTCATTACACAGTGAGACGTGGCCATGGTTTGCTTTGTTTGGGAAATGCTCCTACCTCTGATGGCAGAACTGGGATGTTGTTTAGCAGGCCCTCACTCAGACCAACTCTGGAGCGTGCCTAGCCCTGCAATGGCATTTTCTGCAGCATCTACTCCAGGCACAGAGATTTGCTTTTCCTCTTTTTTTTTTTTTCTTTAGTTTTTTAAGAGGGAACTGAACTGCTCCTCTGCTGCAGGACACTGAGTAAATATCCCTTATAGAAGCACAACTCACTCTCAGATGAGCAGGACAAAGTCCTGGGATTTAATACTCTGCTTGGTGAACCCTGAGCTGTGTCACAGTTTCAAATGGATTCAAGGAATTTCCTGGATCAGTTTCAAGAGACTCACTTGAAATGACTCATGCTTGACTATCTATTAACCAAATGGGAGTCTCCACATCTCAAAAAAAGCCACTGAGGTCTTGGCAGCCTGCTCTAGCCCCTGCAGGGTGGAAGAGGGGAGCCCCAGCTGCCCAGACTGGATGCTGTGGCATGCATGAGGAGATCTAAAGGACCACAGGAGAGGTTCAGAAGGATCCGTTGCCGCCTCACTCTTACCTTGCCTCCATGGTGCTTGGAGTGCTTCTTCTTGTGCTTCTTATGGTGTTTCTGACGGCAGTCAGGG
>NW_009620866.1:3041-9492 GCF_000690535.1 Cariama cristata | reverse complement strand
GTCCCGGCGGGGGGTGCCCATGGGGATAATGCCCTGGTGGGGGATGCCCATGGGGGTGCTGCCCCGGTGGGTAGGGGGCAGGCGGAGTCGGACCACAGGGATAGCCACTTTGGGGCCCTGGAGGATAGGTCCCAGGGGCACTAGGAGGCACTGAAGGGTAGCTGGGGTAGGGACCTGCTGGAGTGCCAGAACCAGGGTATCCTGGAGGGGCAGGCGGGCAAATTTGGACCTGCGGTTGTGGCACCCCTCCGGGCACGCCTAGGAAGAAGAGGGAGACTGTTAGCAAGCAGAGCCATGCCCTCCCCAGACAGGCAATACAGGGAGCTGGTGTACCCATGCACCCAAAAGACCCCTCCTGGTCTACCCTCTCATCACAAATGACGCCCCACTCCCCTTTGGTACGCAAGTAATCTCCCCAGGTGCTCGTGGCAATTGCACTGAGCTCCTCTCCGAGCCCCGATGGCTGTGTGGTACCCGCAGCCCTGCCCGGCCCCATGGCCCCTCACCTGGGTTGGGATTCCACATCCTGCGCGGCCCCTGAGCTGCAAGGGAAGGACAGGCACCATCAGTTCTCCCTCATGGTACCTCTTGTCACGGGGACATCATCACCCTGCCAGCAGCAGGGATCCAGCTCCTCTGTCTCATGTGTCTGCCCCAGGCAGAGACTACACTTGCTTGCCAAGGAGTACTGTACCCCCACAGGCCCCGACAGCCGCCTTACCCCTTCGAGTGACAGCACCGACCCTGAGAGACAGCAACTGTACCTACCCCTGTGCACCCCCAAAGCCTGGGCATGTCATTTCTACTGTTAACGGAAATAATAAACCCACTGCAGCCAAGCCTGGGTGCCCAGCCCACGTCCTCGTGGACCACGAATGGCTGGGGACACCATATCTCGGTGCAGCACCAGCCATGGGGATGGTGCACCCTGACTCACGGATGCCCACACTCCCACTGCTCCCGTGCTCCTGGCTTCCCTGCAACCCACCAGGCACTGCTGCCTCGGGGAGTCGCTTTCGCTCACCAAACCTGCAGAAAAGGTCCCAGCAGAGGTGACGCCGGCAGCACCCTCTGAAAGCACTGCCGTCAGCAGCACCCCTGATCCCTGTCCTCAGCACAGCTCTCCCGGGGTGGCGGGCACTCACTAAATACTGGGACCTGGCCCAGGTGAGGAGGGGTGCGGCGGGCAGGGGTGACACCACAGAGCAGTGGAACCGGCTGCACCGCTCCCTGTGCCATGACCGTCACCATGGGCACACGGGAAACGTCAACACGCCGCTCCCAGCCGGCACAAAGGTCCCCAGGGCTGATAAAAACAGGGGACGGAGGGAGGTGGTTTCACTTCGCAGTGTCAGGTGATGAGGTGAGTCAGGCGTCCGCACCATGAACCCTGGCTCGGTGCTGCCAGCGTGGGTACAGTGTCTGGGATGGGGGGCAACTGGCACAGCAGAGGCCGCCATCCCATAGGCACTGCTGTGGGACAGCGGGACTCAGGGTCCAGCTAATGACTCCCTGTGACACTGCTCAGGGAGCTGCCATGGTGTGCGGGTGGAGGAGGTGATATCTGCTGTCAGACACAGTCAACAGAGACAGGAGACAGGGTTGGATGCCCCAATGCCAAGATCTTCCTCTCGGGAGATCCATGAAGAGGGGGTACATCTTCTCCCATCACATTCCCATCTCTTCACTAACACCCCCGGTGCTGCCCCATGTTTGGCAGCGTTCCCTTCTCGGGCCAGTGAGCAATGCAATGGGCTGGTCTCATCATGTACTGTCAAAAAGAACACCTCACAGAAAGGGACTGCACCAGGTCCTGCCCCAGCCCTGTGGGCAGGGCAAGTGTCTCGAGGTTTTCTGGGCACAGAGGGTGTGCAGGGTCATGAGGTACCCACACACGAGGCAGTCCCTGGTCATATCTGTTGGGAGCCCTGTGGCCCCAGGCACTGCCAGCCCAACCAGCTCCTTCTGCCCCAGGGATGGGTGGATGGAGACTGGGGTCTGAGCCCCAGACAGCAAAAATCACCTTTGGCCAGGGAAAGACCAGCAGGGGACAAGACGCTGGGCTCTGCCTGAGCAGAGCACCTCTCCTGAGGCAAATACAAAAGGAGCTCAGGCAGGAATGAGCATGTTTCCCAGTTGTATTCGCCGCTGCAAAGCCCCCAGCCCACCCTCGAGCCCCTCTCAGGCCACCCGCTTCTCCAGCAGCGCCAGCACAAGTGCTGAGTCTTGCTTTGCCTCCTCCAGCAACCTGGAGACCTTCTGCAACATCTGCACAGGGAGGAAGAAGGTGCATCATTTGCCACTCAACAGAACAGAAGAGCTGTCCACCATCCACCCCATGCATCCCACTGGTGGCAAAGAGAGGGAGTGCCCAGGGAATGAGGAGTCCCAGGGGTTTCATGTCCATCCGTGTCCCACCTCGTCCCTGCCACCAGGGCTGGAGCACACACATGGCTCCTTCTTACCGCAAGCTTGAACTTCTCATCCGTTATGTCTTTGAGGTTGATCATGACGTTGAAGTAAGCTCCGAACACAGCCGCTTCCAGCATTTTGGCGCCCACCTAGGAAAAGAGGCTTACGAGAAGCAGCAGGGCAGACCCTTGCACTACAAGATTCCCACCCTCTGTGTCCCAGCAGTATGCAATGCTTTCCAACTCAGTATGTTCAGGACATGGGTCCAGCAGTGGGAACCATTCATAGCATTGCCACACAGGTGGGAAAACTCAGGCAAGGGCTGGTGAAGGTCAACTGTCCTACAAGGGTTGCAAGCTGCCAAAAAGTTAGTGGATGGAAACCACTGGCCAGTTTGAGAAGTGCAGCTGGAGAGAGGCAACCTGGAGATCAGGACACAATGGAACGTGGCAGGAAAAAGCGGTGAGCGCGCCAGCCTCTAAAGCCCCAGTTGGTGCAGCGTGTGAGCCCAGGGCCATACCTGGATGTCAGATTTGCAGGCCAGGTTGCAGTGGCATGCCAGCTCCTTCAGAGCAGGCCAGAGCCCGCTCACCTTCTCTGCCAGGGCACAAGGCACCCTCACGGCAGTCTTCAGCCCCTGTTGCATGGCAGCTGTGCGTCTGGGGTGGGGGGACAGCCCTGGGGTGAACGCTGGGCAGCCGTGCTCCCCTGGTCTGCAAGTCCCCACCATCCCAGCTCACCTCTCCCGCTCTTCATGGGTGCTTTTTGGCAGTTTCATAGCTTCCTGTAGGCAAGGAAAAGCAGATTTGCCACCATTTGCTCCATGACCCCGTGTGCCTTGCATCAGGGGCCAGGGCAGACCTGACAGCTCCCATGCTCTTGCAAACTGCCTTTAGGTGATGTTCCTTCCGTTGGCCCTGGTTTAGGCCAAGGTCACAGCCTGGCTCCTAAGGACACCAGGGCACAGCGATGCCAGCCCCTCCTCCCAGCTGGAAAGCCCCCCACTTCCCCGTGGAATGTCTGCCACCACTGGGACCTCACCATGTAGCTGCTGAAGGCGCGGGAGTCAGCATCCACCATTGCCACCAGCTCGTCCATTGCCTTGTGGAAGGGGGGAATCAGCTTCCTCATGATGGGGTCCAGTTCCTCGAACTGCCGCTTCCCATAGCTCATCAGCCCCACCATGCAGCCCAGCGCTGCTCCCTGCGAGGGCATGGGGGTAAATCCTCCAGCAGGACACAGTGCCCACCACTACCGCTGTGCCGGCTCCCTTCAGGGGCTCGGTCCCCCCAGAGGACACCCCAGGCCAGCAGAGACCCCATCTCAGTGTGCGGCACATACCAGGGCAGCCGCAGCTGCGGACACAGAGCCTCCTCCCGGTGCTGCTGACCTCCCACCCACTGCTCGCACGAAGGCACCCAGCGGCTTGGCCACCAGCCCCCTGTCCACCTCTCCTGCTTGCACCAGGTACCTGCAACACAGCAGCCCTGTGGGTCAGAGCCCTGGAGATGGAGGGACACCCACCACCACCACCCCATCCCTTCTCACCCGGCACTGCCCTCTCCAACAGGTTTTCACTCTCCCCTTGGCTCTGTGGGTGGCTGAGAAGGGGGATAGCCCAAAAAACCTAGCAGGAGGGTCGGGGAGAAGACAAGGAGCCCCATGGGGACAGACAGACAGCTGGGGAGCACATGTCCTGGTGGTGTCAGGGGTTGCTCTGCATTAGATAGGGAGGGCTCATGCAAACGGTGTTTGATGGGACAGAAACACGTCTGCAGCCACATCCCCAAGGAGGGACAATACAACTTAAAGTGCACATCTTGATTTCACCTCGACATGGCTGGATTTCCTTTCCTCTCCCCCCACAGATATCAGGCACTGCAGCATGGTGTCTCTCCTTGGAGGGCAGCTTGTGAGCCGGAGGCAGTGAAATTTGGGATGGGGATGGGCTGGAGGATTTAACGCGTACATGCTCAAGTTTGGCCAGGAAACCTACTCCTGCTATCCACCCAAGTGACCTGGAGTCCCCCCACCCCACGTTCACAACCATCAGCATTTGGGAGCAGAGACCACCCCATGCCTGCACAACACCCGATGGCAATGTCCCCTGGCTATGAAGAGGAGCTGGGTGCAGGCACCACTCCAAAAACAAGTGGAGTGCAAGATGCAGGCAGCAGGATCCTGCCGTCCAGGCAGGGATGGGCACCATGAGAAGCAGGATGGGGGTCCCTACTCGATGATGCGTTCCCGGGGGTGAAATGGAGACAGGGAATCCAGGCCCAGCCGGCTGACCACCTGTAAGGAGCAGAACCACCGCGTCAGCGCTGTCATGACAAGTCCTGTTGCATCCTCATTCCCTTCTGTTAATTGACTGTAGGTGATCCAGCCCTAGGACAGAGTTGTTCAGGCCACCACCCAGGGCGAGGACGGCCGGTGTCACTAGCCCGTACCATCCCAGACTTGAGGGTGACATGTGGTCGCCTACCAACTGGAAACTGCACTGATAAATAATTAATTTGCTCTTATCTACCACGTTCCCCATAGGGTAGAAAAGTCCCTCCCTCCTGCAGCTGAAAAGCAGAGCCCGCCTCCTTGTTTCCAGCTTATGCTGGTCGTGTGGCAGTTTCCTACACCACCACGCACTGTCCTTGAGACCTGGGGAGGTCTCCTTCCCCTCCTGGCCTCCATGCAGGCAAAACAGGCAGCTGCTGCCTGCACTCTGTCCTCATGGGATGGGGTCTCTGCTCCCTTAGCATCTCGCTGTCCTTGGGACAATAAAGCATCTTGTCCCACTCGTGCCCTCACAGTTTGCCAGGAACAATTCCTGGAGCCAAGTGTCATGCCTGGGGGCTGCTGTGATCCCAAGTCTCTGCTCAGTGCCACTTTGGGAGGCTGGGGTGGGTGGGTGTGTTTCTCTCATGATCCCACCCTTGTCTTGGTACCAGGAGGAGCCATGTTACCAGTCTGATCTTCTGTTCTTCCTCCAGGATGAAGAGCTTTTCCTTCTTGATGTAAAACTCGGCTGTGTCTAGCATGGCCTTCTTGGGGACAAGCCCCACCAGCTGGGACCCCACCACGGGGAGGTTCAGTGCCTGCGAAGGACATCAGAAATGTGACTGTTCCCACAGCCACCTGCCCTGCTGCAATTACCACCCAGCCTGGTGGTCCTCATCCCTTCCCAGGACCTGGGGAGCTCACAGAAAAGCCTTCGATGGAGGAGCTGGAGGCTAGCAGCAAGTTGCTGAGCTTTTGGGGTTTTTGTGCTGTTCAGCGCTCTGACCAGCTTGGCTGAGCTGAGCGTCAGATAAAGTAGAGCCTGATCTGGGGATAGGGAGAAAAACTTGGAGGGAGACATCCTCTGCAAAACTCCCGTTGAAACAAATGCAGTGTGCCACCCTGCGCCACCCACCTCCGCGTCTCGGCAGACTTCCTCATAGACAGCATGGAGCGGCGTGGTCTCAAAGTCCAGCAGGTTCGTCGAAACCTGGGCTATATTCTCTTCCTCCAAATACCAGCCAATGCCCTGCACCCTCTTCAATCGCCCGGGCTGCCAAGAACTGCCGCAGTCAAGGCATGGCCCAGGAGGTGCAGGGGCAAGCAGGTCTGCTCCTGGCATGCCACCGGGACAGAGGTACCTGGTCGACGCCACGACCCTGCTCGCGGAGGTTGAGGGCGATGCGGTGAGCCAGCTCCTTGGTGCACAGCAGGTTGATGTTGTATGCAATAAGGAAGGTCCGGGCGCCCGTCACCGTGGCCCCCCACCGGGGGACAAAGGTTGGGGGCCCAAAATCGGGAGCCCACTCTGGTTTTGCAAGCTGGGGAGGAGGGATAAGACCACGTGGGCTGGGAAGCCAAGCAGCACAAGCTACCCTCCCAGGGATGGCATCTGCCTCCCAGCCGGCATCTGCAATGACCATCTCCACGTTGAGCAGCACCCAAAGTGTTTCATCAGCTCCTCTTGGTGCGAAGGGACTATGGCAGTCCCTGGCACCCTCCTCGAAGCTAGGGAGGTGTGGCTTGGCTCTGCCCAGCCTGTGCC
>NW_009620866.1:0-2975 GCF_000690535.1 Cariama cristata | reverse complement strand
CTCCCCCCGCGCCGCCTCTCCATACAGGTAAACTGCAAGACAGAGTCAGGGGTGAGCACCGCTGGGCAGGGGCTGGCAGCACATCATATAGCAGGGTTCAATTTTGCCCATTTGGGAGCAAATCCCATTTGGTTAAACTTTTCCAAAAGGTGTGCAGTTTCTCCACAGCTGGAAGTGCGCAGAGTGGGATGGGATGAGCAGAGGTTCCTGGCCCCTACTCACCAGGCACCCCCAGCTCTGCTGCCAAGCGCTGCCCGAAGACGTGGGCACAGGTGACGCATTCATCCATGCTGACGTTCATCACTGGGACGAAGGGGCAGACATCTAGGGCCCCCATGCGAGGGTGCTCACCTGGTGACAGGGCAGATGTAAGGATGGGAGCTGGGAAGAGCAAGCAGGCAAGGAGGGAGGACGGCCCTTTCCCAGCCTCTTTTGCAGACTGGGCACTGCCACCACGAAGAAAGTTGACTTTGCGGCAGTAATGTCAACTCCAGCCCAGGGACAGGAGAGATTCAGCCTCTCTGGATCAGGAAGACAAGCAAGAGCTTTGCACGATCCCACCACCATCCATCCCAGCAGCACTGCTTGCTGCAGGTGCAGTAACACGCTGTGCTTGGCCATGAGCAGTTGATTTTAACTCCAGCTAAGCAAGGTGCACCCAGAGCCGACCACGCACCGCAACCAAGGGCTGCTCTGTGTCAGACCATCCCCTGTGCCACCCCCAAGCTCACCAGTGTGTCGGCTCATGTCAATGAGCTTCCCAGCCACGCGAGCTGCACTCAGAGCCCCTTCAATGACAGCTTCGGGGGACCCCACGAAGGTGTAGACGGTGCGGTTGGTGGAGGCACCAGCATCCACGTCCAGCAGCACGCAGCCTGGTGTGCAGGAGATGGCTTGCCCCAGCGCATCGATCACCTGCAGGACAGTGGAGAATGCAAGGCGGCTGAGCCCGCCAGACCCGCATCACAGCCCCAGCTTTGCAAGGTGAGGGACATCTTTTCTCAACTCTCCCCCTTCCCACCAGTGCTAGAGTTGGGGATGACTCCACGATCCATGGGGATGTAGCCCTGCCCTGCAAAGGATGCAGAATCTAAACGCATGAGCATCCCACTCCTACCCAGGGTTTTTGGGACACCCTGGTTCCCAGTGAACCCCAAACCCACTGTGGTGGGGGAGAGACACCCGGTTGCTACTGCACGCCAGACAGCACCATCACAAATTGCTATTCCTGAGGATACTGTCCCCTGCCAGCTTCAAAACAGATTTGGCTCTGCAAAACCTGTTCCCTGGGTAAAGCAGTGGTTTTATCACAATTCTGGGTTTGCTGACCTCCCCTGCCCCTGGCAGGGCCAAAGTTCAGCCTAGGGCTGATGCCCAGCACAGATCTCATTAACCTGGACAGCATGTTTTGGCACAACAACTGCAAGCGATTTCTCTAAGGGGGTATGCCAGACCACCCCGAGCCCTGGTGCTACAGCAACCTGTAGGCAGTGGGGAGGGGGTGGGTCTGAGCCCCTACTTCTCACCGAGGTGCCAAAACAGAGCAGGGGCTGCCTTGGGCATTTTTGGCATTAGTCAGGCAGGGAAAGGTGCACGGCACTTCAAAGGCGGCAGGGCAGAGTCTGTCAGTCGGTGCTGCCTGCACAACCCCTCCGCTGGGGTAGCCCAGCTGTCAGCACCCCAGCATTGCCCATCCCTCAGCCCCTCCATGTTCTCCCTCACCTCTTTGTTATTCCCCTCTGAGAAATTGGGGACGCACTCCACCAGCTTGGCCATGGTCCCAGGATCTGCCTGCACCCTGCAGCCCCCGGCTCGGCTCCTCACGCCCTGTGGGTTTACCTGCTCTTTCCTGTCCCACTGCAGAGCAAAAGCCTCCCAGCACCCAACCCACTGCCTCTTCCCTGAGCTGGGGTTTCTCATTAACTGCATCGATCTGTGGCCAGGAGACAGAAAGGGTCTTGGATAAACATGGCCCTTCTTTGTTTGGAGTAGCTCTGGGCACAAGGGCACTGTGTGCTCACCAGGGCCAGTCTACAACACTGATTACCCACAAGTGTCAATTAATAGCTAGGAGAAGGTGACGTCACGTGAAGAAAAGCAGCTGCTGCACCCAGCACCATGCTGTGGCTACCGGATGGGACAGCCGGCACAGCAAGAGGAACACAAGCACTCCACGATGGTGGGGGACAGTTGCTCCCCAGGACTCCCACCATGGGCACCCCAGGACACCTCATGTGGGCACTGGTACAGTGGGGTAAAAGTCTCTCGCTGTGAGCAGGATTCGAACCTGCGCAGGGAAACCCTATTGGATTTCGAGTCCAACGCCTTCACCCCTCGGCCATCACAGCCCCAGCCCTGGGTATGTGGGGGACACACCTGCCCCCCTCCCCGGGCACTCCCTGATCCCTCTTGGATGCCCTCTTTTCCTGGCAAGTGGGGAAGTCTCTGGGGTAGCCAGTGCATCCCCGTACACACTCTCAGCCCCAGTCTGCTCCCCAGGGCCTGGTGGCAGAACCCGTCCCCAAAAAGCAGCTCCCAGGGCACTGGGGTCCCTGGGCAGCAGTGTCCCTCCCAGGCTCCCGGCACAAGATGGGTGTGCCTGGTCAACTGCACAACCTTGTTGGTTGGTCTTGGGGTATGACACTCCTGGATGAGCCCTCCTTTTGGGCATCCACCACCCTCCTCCCACCCAGCTACTCCGAATACCACCAAAATTCACCCCAAGAGACACCCGAAATTCACCCCAAGAAACATGCGTAGGCCTGTGGGGAGGGACTCAATGTGCCTCCACACCTTGCAGTGCCTGGGCAGGGGAGGGAAAGGGTCGTGGGCATTTACCTGCAGGCTGAGTGTGCCAGGATTCAGCCTCAGACCAGCTGTGCCCACAGGCAGCCCCAGAGTTTTTCTAGGGGGTTTTGAGGCTCTGGTAGCCCTGCGACCAGCAGAGAGAGGGTCTGGGGAGGCAAAAGGACATG
>NW_009620865.1:0-12858 GCF_000690535.1 Cariama cristata | reverse complement strand
GTTTCTGTTCCTATTAGTTAGCGATTACGCTTGTGTTGGTAGATTGCATAATATAGACATTTACTTCCAGCCACAGATCTGTGACCAAGTGTTTGTTTCATGTAGGCTGCTGAATGAGCTTTCTGATTGTTGAATTATTTAAAAATTCTAATGTTGCATTGATCTGGCTAGTGCAAGTAACGTATAAGTTCCACATAAAATGCAGTAGAGGTTCCCATTTCATGTCAGTAACCTACATGTTTTCTGGTGTGGACTTGGAACAGCTGATGTAGCTTTTATCTCCTATAGAAAACTGTTGGAAGTAGGAAGAAACATATATAGCATTCGTCATGTATCTTACTGTGCCTTTGTGTTCGTGATGGCTACTGCTAAAAGTCTTTAGTATCCCATCTGTCAGGCACCTCACAACATGTCGCATATTTACCCTTTTGATCCCTCTCTTGTCTCTGTTTGTATGGAGCTAATGACACTTCTGGCATGCAGGTCTGGAGTGAGGTCAGGATAATTTCCTGCAGTCACGTGAGAAGACTGCAGTGGGGTAGGGACCTGAACCTAAACCTTTCTCCAGCTGAGTTTGTGCCCTCACTACTTTCTAAAAACCATGCTAGTTTTGGAAAGCTAGAACATATTGAGGGGGGGAGGCAAAGGTAGCTGGACGGCTGGCGATGCTGTAAATTTAGCCGTAAGTTGTTAACCCAGTCCACATTTTTTAACTGTTATAGGAAGAAGTGAGTGCTGGCTTGGGATCTTCTGCTTTGTAAAGATGTTATAAAATCAATAGTGTGGTGTGAATCAGACTTCTGTGTGTGTACAGAAAAAATTACTCTACTTTGATGCCTAAGAATATCAATATTTAGTTCTGCCAGTGCTAGGGTTAGTGAAATTCTGGTTGTCTGTGCAGTGATTTGGAGGTAGAAAACATTACCCATTTGGCTGCTTCTAAGCTTTGTAACTGAACCACGCAGTAAATGTCATGTTTCCCAAACTTAACCTTTTAGCCCCAAGCATTCCAAGAAGATTTGATGGTGCAGCCTCCGCTGTTTCTGATAGAAAATTGACAAAAAGATCCCTTAAATAGAAACATCTTCAGTTGCAGAAAGATCTTTGTGTGATGTAGAAATTGATCTTGAAAGAGCCCAGTCCTGTTGTGTGTTGGCAAAAAGCAGAGAGCTTGTAGATTTTGGACTGTTTTTAATGACTGTGTGATCTATACAATGGAGCAGCCTGTTAATCTCCATTTCCTTTCTGTTTCTAGGTATCAGCGCAAGGGAGTAAAACCTCATCAGAAGCAGAGTCCCGAATTTTCTGGTTAGGTCTAATTACCTGTCCTATGATCTGGGTGATATTTGCTTTCAGCGCTCTCTTTTCTTTCAAAGTGAAATGGCTGGTGAGTGGACTCCCTCAACTCAGTAACGGATCCTGTATGTTGCAGGCAAGGCGGTGTAAATCAGTGACTCTATTTTCTTGTGTCCTAGGCAGTGGTTGTGATGGGAGTGGTGCTTCAGGGGGCCAACCTTTATGGTTACATCAGGTGTAAAGTTGGCAGTAGAAAGAACTTGACAAGCATGGCGACCAACTATCTTGGGAAGCAGTTCTTGCGGCAGGTAAGATTTCCAGGGTTTTGGAAACCCTCCAGTCATATTTGTTTCTGTCCATCAGCTTCCTTAGTGCCCGAGCCGTGAAAAGAAAGACTGAAAAAATTGTTATTTGTAGTTCTGCAGAAGAAACCTTCACACCTTGCTGCCTTGTGAATTTGACCCCCCCTTAACAAAGTCACAGAGCGAGTTGCTAATTATTGGCATCAAGTTCCATTTGCAGCACATCATGAGCTCATATTTGCTGGTGTCATGGACAGGTGCCATAGAAGCTACTGGAATATGGCTGGTATATTGGAAATAAGGAACACAGTGAATGTGGTGACACAGTGAAATGGTTTTTGATAAAACTACTGCTCTTGGATAATGCATTGCTAAATTACTCCTTTCATTGCGCTGCTTCTTCTTCAGGTTGTGCTAGCCACCAAGCTATGCATCTGGAGGGATGTTGCATTGGTCCCTGTGCTTCAGTGCACAGCCCTTAGTCGAAAGGGCTGCCGCTGCCTTTTATATTCTTTCTCAGTTCCAACCAGCTCTTCTCAAGAGGTCCTTTTTTGCCCCAGCACTGGGTTTTCTTCCTTCCGTAGGTCCCTGCAGCAGTAGGCACAACCATCCCCTGTTCTGATTCCAGGCTGTCATTTGACTTCTGCTTTCACTGAGTTTCCCGAGTGTGCTGTATTACGCCCGCGACTCTGGGGACAGGTGGTTTGGCTGCCACAGGTTCAGAAATGTTTGCTGGAATTACTCTTGTTAGTGTGATTGAAAGCTAAGACATTGATAAACCTTTCTTGGAAGTCTGTGCTGGGATCGTGCTCTTCCGTAGCTGGATTTGCTTCTGAATGCTTTTACCACTGCAGTGGTTAACCAGAGGCCCAGAGCAGTCTCAGTCTCTGGCAGAAATTAATGTCTTGCCCCAGAATCACGGCAGTGAGTCATACAGTTCTCCTGTATTCCCTTTCTTCTTTTTTTTCTTTTTTTTGCCTTCTGCAGACTGTGGCTAAAGAGGACCAAACAGCATCCTGAGTATGGGGAGAAGCCTCAAACCAGACCGGATCCGCAGTAGTGGACAACAGAGAATGTTGCTCTGACCATGAGATTTGGGAGCTGCATACATGAGGTGTGAATTAAAAGAAGTAAATAAATTGTGCAAGACTTCAGGTTAATACTCCTGGCGACTTATATTCAATTTTCCACTAGCAGTTTGTGTTTCAGTCCTTTCTTTAGTTTGATTAATTTGCCTAAACTTTAAATTAAAAAATATCCTAGGTGGTTCTCATACAGGTTTAGAACTACAGGATGAATTAAGAGGAAATTGCTGGACATCCTTCTTCAGAAAAACCATGCACAAGCCGATCCTTGTTATCCAAGAGCTCCCCCAACTCCTCCAGCAGTTGGTGCCTCAGATCGTATCAATTGTGGACTTTGCCGCGTTTTGTTCTTGGAGGTCATTGCTGCTTCTGTTACGAAGTTTAGATAGCGCTCTTTTGGCTCCGCTTTTCTCTCATTCTGTGATTTGAACGGTGCTGAGGCGGTTGCAGTGAAGGACATGTAAAGGAAATGTTGCCATTGGCTTAGTAGGAAGATCGCTGAAGTCTTGTGGAAACTGCAGAAAGCGACTTCTGAGCAGCTCCGGTCTTTTATTTATCTGAAGCTTTCTTGGGGGTCTCAGTAACATTTTAAACCCCTGGATTTATGGAAAATCCTTCTTTTACCTGTAGGCCTGTGTCTGTATGGAGAGAGTAGCAAGAGTAAAACCAGATTACAAGGAAAGTTGCAGGTGCAGTTTCAGAGGCAAAGTGAACCTTGAGAGTCATCATCTGAGCAATGCTGTTAAACTGATGCCGTTGGCGTCACATCAGTGCTGCGCAGTAGCCTGTGTTCCGTGCCACGGGTCTTTTTCTCTGGCCAGGAGTGTGTAGGATGATGTGATCTGCAGTTTCCTCTCCAACCCCTCAGCACAGGGTCACAGAGAACATAACCAATAGGGTTTTACATTTCTTGACTCCATGCAGTATGCTGTCCTTAAGCCGTGCTCCCCAAGGAGTCTGTGAGCTGGAAAAAAAACCTTTCGTAGGCTCGTGAAATGTTGGCTGGCAGTGTTCACTTCAATGGCAGAAAGTGGTGTGTGTGAAAAGCCGTGTGAAAGGGATCAGTTTCTTCTTGTCACGTAGTTCTTTTCAAGGCAGATTGTGCTTTTGCAGCGGTGGATATTGTAAACTTCGGATGAGGTAATTTAAATTAAGAATATGGTTTCTTTTTGAATAATGGGTATTGTAAATTGTGGGATTGCGTTAACATGATTTCTCTCCCTGTACTGTAGCAATACTTGGGCGCTGTACATTTGTTTAACTCTTCGGATTGATACCTTCCTTTTGTAAATATGTATTTATAAAATCTTGAAATTAAAATAATGCTTTGTTTAACCAGACCAGATAACTCTTCTATGATTCATGGCTGAGCTCTGTTTACACACTGTGTTCTTGTAATGTAGTTTTAACAGGGGTTACTTGTTAAGTGGAGCTGTTCAAGGGTCTTGGACAGCTTTGCCTGTGCAAACACTTTCTTTGTAAGCGTGCTGGAGTCGTTATCATGCAGAGCTGAAGTAACTGTCACTCTGTAAGGCTCGGCTGGAGGGGCTAAGAGGCTCCTTCGGGCCCCTCTGCCCAGGTCCCTGGCAGTAAGTGCTACCCTAAGTGCTTGTGCCACTATGTAGCGGGAAGTTCTAGTCCGCATTTACAGGGAAGGGATGATTTATTTTGAAGGAATTAATGTAAACAGGCAAAACGAAGTCAATTACTGAAGTAAAGGTCCTTCTGCAGCCACGCGGGGACACGCAAGTGCAGCATCTGGCCCGTACAGTGTGATGGATCAGAAATCTTTTCTGCTGCAGTTCAACAAGCCCCCAGTTTGCTGCTGCTGTCGGAGGGACAGCACTGACTCCAGCATAGCTCCAGCCACGAGGTAGTTGTTTTAAAATGTGTTGAAAGTTTTGGACTTAATGTTTATTCCCGTGCTGCCAAAGCTCCCCCCAAACTGCTAGAAAATAAGAGTGCTTTTCTGGAAGTTGCAGTTTATTTAATCAAGGACAGAGGCATTTATTAGTATGTGTCTTTAAATATAGCCCTCTCTGGCTTATTTTTAGTCTCTTGGCAAACATTCAGTCTTTTGGCTTCTGAGAAGCTGCCATTTTTGTGTGTTTCTCCACGGCATGGATCAGAACCAAATTTCTTATCGCTGTTCCAGTTGGGTGTGAGTCTCGTTTGATTTTTACTCGCTGTCTGCTGGGATTTCCTGTGCAGCAGGAAGTGGGAGTTGCTGCCGAATGGGGAAATTCTCTGAATGTGCTTTTTTTGACAAGTCTCGGGAATCCACAGTAAGCCGGTTTCTTGAGCATTAGCTGTGTAATGGTGGCCCCACCTAAGATCTCCAGGCCTGGGTGGTGGCTGAACTTCCAGGGTTTCCAGAAGCAGAAATACTCCAAGAGCAATAATAATAAAATACTGTTTGCTCTGAAATAGCAAAGTACGCCTCAGCCCAGCTGAAAGGTGGGCTTGAAATCCTTCTCACTTTACAAGCAGAGCCATTTTGAGTCTTTGGAGCATAGTGTCTTGGACCAGCAGGGAGCTTGCTCACAGAGCTGGGGACAGAAGGGGCCCTGGGTGACATTTACTGTCTGCTTTGGGGCGTGCAAGGCCTCATCCTGCTCATGTGTCCTAGGGATGAGCTGCTCTGTTGCTCTTTGACTGCAGCCAGGACCTGTCCCCTTGGTTTGTCACCCGCTGTGGCATGGCGCTGTGCAGCCAGCGGGGTGCTGATGTCCCCAGGAGGTGGCGGACTTCAGGGACAGAAGCAGTGCTTCTTCTGGCCCCATGGTTTAACACTTTACCAGGGAGCATCCAAACATTCTCAGAAAGAGCTTTAGAGGCAGTTTTGCCCCTTTGGGTGCATCTCTCCTTTCCTCTGTGCTACCCGCCTGCCCCAGGGGAGAACCGCAGGGGAGCGCGAAGGAGGGATGCTGCGTGTGCGCCGAAGGAGGGATGCTGCATGTGCACCGACAACCTGGCCCCGGGCACTTGGAGCCTGTCTGTGTCTTTTCCTCCAGAGATTTCTAGGGAGACTTGCCGGGCCCGGAGGGCTGCAGGGAAAGGTCTATTGTAGTTGCTTGGCAAAGGCCGCAGTCAGCCCTGCTCCCATGGGACAGGACATCCCAGCTGGTATTTCCTAAACAAAAAACTGCAATGACTAATGGAGAGTGACCTTTGGGGAGACCAAAGGGAGCGAGGATGCGGGTGAGGAGGGGGGGATGTTGGCCAGGACCCAGCGCTGGTTCCAGGGCTCCTGGCAGGAAGGAATTTCTCACTTCCCTCCTGCCCTTCCGTGCAATCAGCCCCAGTTTGGGAGCGGGCATCCCTTCCCACCCTGCACACCCGCGGCAAACTAAGAGCCTCCCCACTGCCCTGATAAGACAGGCAAAGGGTAGAGAGAAAGGAAATGCTATTTCTCTTTTACCGATAGCAGCATTTTTATACCACAGAGGACACGTGGGCCTGTTGTTATCTGCCTCTGTGTGTTGAAAGCAAACCGGGTGTGTTGAATGTGATTCCAGTTCCTTCCTATCCTCTCCGGTGCCAGTGTGTGGCTCAGGGCAGCTGATGTTGGGGATGCACTGCGCTGGTTTCCACCACTCAGCCGCAGGCTGCGGCGCTTGACTGCTTGAGTTTCACTTCTGTTTCTCGAGGGGAGGCATCACCTTTGGGTGCTGCTGTGGGGACAGCCTCTTCCTTGGCTTGCAGTAGGTATGGGTGCTCCCAGATGTGTATTGAAGCTGCGAGAATGGCTCTCAGGGTCAGACTGAAGTCATCAAACCCAAGACTTGTCTCAAGCAGTAGCTAATTCCGTGTGCCTAGCAAAGACTGCATGGAAATCAAAAATGCACAGCCACGCTTCCGGAACACCTTTTGTACCTCCATGGGTTTGTGGCTCCCTCTGTGCCACCTGATGAATTTTGCTGCCATTAATTCGACTGATTCCTTTCTGAGACCATGCTGACTTTTCATATCTGCAATGTCCTGCAGCAGAGAGCTCCGCTGATTAACACATCCTTTGGTTTGGATTCTTTCACAAACTATTAATTTATAAATTACCCAGTTAATGGCTATTAATGTCAAATCATCTCATCTTCCAGCTGCTTGCTACGCATTTCAAAGAGCTTCAGTATTTGCCAGGTGGGACTTCCCTTGGTAAGAGCCAAGTTGATGCTCTTCATCTATTTCTTATCTCTGTCAATCCTGGTCTTTAGAAGTCTGAGCGATTTGTTCAATATAGGAGTTGGATTTTCTGGTCTCTTATTGCTCATATTCCTCCCAGAATCCATAAAAAACCAAAACAATCAAAAAAAAAAAAAACAAACCCAAAACCAAACAAAACCCCACTTGCCACCTTCCACCCGTTGGCACCAGGACAAGCAGTCTGTTTGTCTGGGAATTAGTGGCTTGGTGGGTTCATCCCTGAGCCCTTTGGACTCCTGGAAACCTCCTTGCCCTCCTGGGTTATTCTTCTTCATGTTGCCGGCTTGTGCAAACCTCCTATTTAGTTCATTTTGGGATAGTTCTTTAGATTATTTTTTTTTCAATCACAAAGCAATGTGTAAACAACTCCATAGTAACCACTAGAGTACATGAGTCATTTAGCTTTTCTGCCACAGGATGTACTCATTTGCTCTTGCCTGCTGTTATGTTTCCAGATTAAAGAGGGTTTAGTTGTTGAGGCAGTTACTCACGATTTCCTACTGAGTATACCAGCGTGAAGTCCAGCCCTTTTTTGACGGTTTGTACAACTTCTCCCCTGTTAGATAGAGCCTCTACCCTTGTGGGACCTTCCACGCTTGTCATCTGTCCCCTCTGCTGTAAGGTTTGAAACTCCATATAAGTTTCTTTTAAATTAGTAGCTGGATTATATTTTGCTTTTGTTGGAGCCCTCCCTCACATCTGGACCCTGTTGCAGAAGGAATTTGAATCGCCCACCAAAACTGCCTCTCGTCTCAGGAACTTCCACGCCTGCTTCCCTGCATCCGAGAACCCACTGGGCTGGAGGTGCCTGAACCCACCCACCCGACTCAAAGGTCTCTTTGGATGAGGAAAAAAAAAAAAGCCCTTTTGCACAGCTCCTGGGTATGTGAGCCCTTGATTTCTCATGTTTTAAGTTGCAGGGTAATGCCCAGAAGTTTGGTTTAATTAGGATCTGGACTGGGGAGAGGAGGGGATGGGGACTTTGCTTGGATCCTACTCCATTCTCAGCTCAGAGACCGGATCATCGTAGGTGGGGTCTGGCCAGTTGCTGCAGCAGGAAAGCAGCACAGATCTGGTTGCAGGTTGGGGGATCCGGCACTGATGCCTGGGATGTGGTGCCTTCATCAGGCATCACAAGCCGCGCTGGGCTTGATCTCCCAGAGCTCTTCTGCCGCTGCTGTGAGCAGGACACTCCAAATCCCACTGCTCCCCACTGCTGCAAGAGCAGCCTCAGGAGAATGGGAGGAAAACACAAGATCTGTAACGTCCCTGTGGGTTTTATCACTCTCTTTGTGATGGGGTAGGGCGTGCAGCATCCCCTGGGGTGCTACCAGACTGGGCAGCCTTTCGGGGACGTTAAACCAGCCTTTTCCTGAGCACCTGGCCAGCGATCCCCTGGACAAAACCTCTTAATCCCCCATGGCCTTTGTGTTTAAGGGCAGCATCAGCAAACATCTGGAGCAGCACAGCTGGGCTGACCCTGCCATCAGGTCCCTCCAGCCCAGACAGCTTCTGCGTGACGCAGACTTCAGTCCACCCCTCTCCCATCTAAACCCGTACGGCGGCAGAGGGAGCTCTTATGCTTTTTTTTTTTTCCCCAAAAAAATTAATTAAATAAATTTAAAAAAAAAAAGGAGCAAAGAAAGTTTTCTGGAAGAGATTGTTGGAAACGCCTCCAAGGATCAATCCTGCAATGTGAGAAGCGTCAGGAGCAACCTGCCAGCCCGGCACATCCCGTGCGAGTGTGGGACCATGGTGGGAAGGGTGGCACCTCCCCGGGCGGCCCCCCTGGCCACAGCCGCCTGTCCTCCCGTGCCTTGTGGAGAGGTGACAAAGAGGAAAACAATAACCAAACCCACCTCTCTTTCCGTTAGTGCTCCCTCGGAGCTTTTCTGGGGATATAACGGGAACATGATTTCACCGCCCTGGTGTTACAGGGTGGTGTGAGCAACCACTTAAGTTGGAAAAAGTAAGTAAAAAGCAAGTTTATTCCCAGCTCGGTGTGTGTGTGGGACCGGTCGGCTGGCTCATCCACTCAAACAGACCTCGGGACCGTTCCCAATTTTAGGGAATAAACTCTGATTTAAATAAATGCTTCCTAGGAAGCGATTCAGCCCTGCGCCCAGCAGCAATTACCCCACTGCACCTCTGTGGGTCCAGCACCCCTCCCCGGGGTGGGGTGTTGCCTGGATCACCGCTGAGGTGTGTGCCGGGTTTGGGGCATGGGGATGGACATCCCCGCCAGCCCCCGCTCCTGCTTCGTTAGCTCGGATCACAGCTTCTTGCTCCGGATCCTGGGGATCGTCCTATTTGCAAGGACCTTGGCGAGGATTTGAATTGGGGCCCCTAAAGCTGAGCAGAGCTGCTCCACATCCATCAGCATTCAGAGCTCTGGCACCTGCTGTGGTTAGCAAACCTAAACCATCTTGCCTTAATTTCCCTCCCAGAAACCAGAAGGGAATTCTACCATTGGTTTTAGTGGGAGCTGCCACATTTAATTGTTGGACAGCACAATAAAAACCATGTCTACTGCTTCCAGGCTCAACCACCTATCGTCAATGCTTTGAAGCAGCAGTTAAATGCTTTCTATGCCATTCAAATGACATTTTGGGATGACAGGACACAGGGGACAGGACAACCTAGCACTAGAGGCCACCAGGTCACAGCCCCCAGACCAGGAAAGTGCAGCAGCATCATGCGGGTGTGCTTAACCTGGTCTGGTACAACGCAAAACATATTGAGCCCCATCTTTTTTTGTGGTGGATTCAGCTTTACTTTGCATGGGCAGGGATGGGGAAGGTGATCTCGTGATCCACGAATGGAGGGTGATGCCAGGGCAGCACCTCTCACCCCTCACAGCCCACGCCATGAGCCAGCCCCTTGCTGCGGTGATGCTGCGGGGTGCAACACTGCTCCCCAGCATGTCTATCCCAGCTCAACGGCTTTCCTCAGCTGACAACCATGGGGCTGTGGCGCCTTTTTGCAGCACAGCCCTGAGCCCAGGTCCCTGGAGCCCTTGGGAAAGTCATTGGGAAGGACCTGGCTCACTCGAGTCCTTCCCAAGCCTCCCACTCGCAGCACTGGTTCTGACTGGTTTTAGTGGTGGGTGAGGAATAGCTGTCACTGGCCGGTTCCTACCCGTGAACTCCCAAATCCATCATGATCTGGTTTTGCAGTCGCTCCTCGTCCCTTGTGCTCCAGGAAAATGGTTTGGCCCCTCTACTCGGGTGGTCTCACCGACAGACGTCAAGTGCAAACATCCCCAGTGTAATTTTTGGCAACATTGGAGTTTCTGGCTTCCGATATATCAACAGGACTTGTCATTACTTTTAGCTGCTTTCCCCTACCCTCGCTCCCACAGGACCTTGAAGTGCTCTTACATGGTTTTAGGATATCCACAAAACAACCAACCTGTTATCCAGGCCTCGGATTTCATTTTTACGAGGCAGGACCACAGTTTACACACTGCAGCCTTGCCCGGCTGACATCCCCATCCATGTAGAGCCCCGCAGCACCCTCATCCTCATCCTCCACCAGTGTGGCAAACACCATGACCCACGCGTGTCTCGTGGCTGCTGCTCGTTCGGGTCTCCAGGCGTGGGGCCACACGTAGATGTACATGTGTGTGTCACACAAGGGTTGGGCTCGGTAGGGTTTGGGGTTTTATATTTTTCTTAAAAGTAGCAAGAAATGATTTCCTCTCCCCTGTGACCCATTGCCATCCCCGCACACGGATGGCTGTGCATGACAGCACTGATAAAACCAGCGGTACCCTGCCCTCCTCCCACCACTACAGCAACTGGGGTGAACCCTGAATTCTTGGTCTTTGGCCCCAAGTTTGAGGCCTCTTTTTTTTAGCCGCAGAGGACTTTCCAAGCTTTCCATCCAATTTATGTCAGCGCCAGAGGCAGGTTGCTGCCCACCCCGCAGCTTGCTGGCCTTGCTGAGCATGAGCGATATTGGGTGTTTGCAGTGATGCTACGTGGAGCCTTGGGTAAGGGACTGGAGCCACCTGAGAGACGTGGTGGGGGAGCAGGGAAGGAGTTACCATCTCAGGGCTGGGCTGAGGCACTTGCTGGCATAGATCTAAGGTGGCTGGAGAGGAGCCTGGGACCTTCTTTGGCCAAAATCCCCGTGCGCTGGGATCTCTGCTGTCAGATCTTCACCAGCACCTTGACCATGAGGTGATGACCATCAGGGGTAGCCCCCAACTTAGGGCTGCGTTAGGTGCCACAGGCACCGAGGTGGGAACTGCAGAGGAGGCTGAGACCTGGAGCTCAACGGACACGTCCTACAGGACAACCTGCAGGGCCGTAGGACAATGCTGGCAAACGAAAGGAAATTGATTCCCTTCTCAAAGCTAAAGGAAGGCTGTCCTGTGCCTAAATTTTCAGTGCTTATTTATTTTTAATTACCAGCCCCAGCCCTGTACAATCCACGTGGGCACCCCACAAACACGGGAAGCAAAGCTGGCTCGTGACCAGAGCAGAAAGTGATTCTTGCGTACTCGGGCAGGAGGAAGGAGCCCTGCAAGGACTGCAGCTCACAGGACTTTCTTTTCGCAATATTGGTTTGTATCCACATTAAAAATTCAGACTCTCTTTCCCCAGAGTTGTTCTTCTTCTTGGAGATAGGTGACTTCACAGCTTGACGAGGATCAGGGGGAATTTTTTGCTAAAAGAGATGACGACCGGAGTGCTCTGGCATGTCCCACCTGGCTGCTCCCCCCAAAACACACAGCAGCACCCGGTATTCTCTGCTCACAGCCTGAATCCCCCTGGGAGGGAATTAAGTGCAGTGGGCGGTTATCCTGCTTTTTACCCTCAACTGAGCGAGATCCTTTCGTACAGGAAAATCAGAGCCCCGAACCAGAGCCAAACACATTGAGCCCTTGAAATCAAAAGTGTCTCAAGCGTAAAACTCACCTAGCTGAACTCTAAATCAAGCCTCTGCTTTCAGGCAGAAGATTCCAGACTTCTGAATCACCCCCTCCTTGCTTAATCATTTTGTATGAAGGACATCTTAAAATGCATGTACTCAAGTCGAAAAGTCCACTAAAAATGAGAGTCCCAAATGACTAAGGGAGGATTTTTACATCTGCATCCAAGTTTGCGAGCAAATATGGGCATTTGTAGGAAGAGCAGTCATCCTCCAAATATTTCTGCCAAAAAAAAAATATAAAAATAAATAAAAAGCCCGGGCGGGGAATGAGTAATGGGAGCGGGCAGGAACGGGCTGATCCACAGGCGAGGAGCCTGCAAGGAGTTTGGCTGGAGCTGCCTGGCTCCACCTTGACCTATGCAAATCTGCTTGGCTGAAGGCAGATTTCTTTGGAAATCAAAATTTCCCTGCTTTCCGATTGCCCTTTGCCAACCAAACACCTCGGAGAGGAAAGCGTGCAGTAACCCAGCGCCGCGGCAGTGTTTCGGCTCAGAGGGTTCGTGGTGAGCCGGGGACCACGACAGTTGGTGGGATTGCGAACGGAGGGTGTCCTCTGCTTCTAAGACACCAAGTCTGCCTTTTTTTTTTTCTTTTTTTAGTCCTTCTAAAATATTAGCCATGCTCAGGCCACTCCGGCAGCAGTTAGCAGGAGAAATTCAACTTTCTGCAGTTTCTCTGCAGCAAGGTGTTCAGAGGCTGGGTTCTTCGTGGGGTTTGGGGATGGGGGAGCTGGGACCCCCGGGCAGCCCCATAGCGCAGGCACGAGCAGGGCACATCCAACCGTATTCCTCCACGAGAGCAAGAGAGAGACGTTTCATGTCAGAGCAGGGCAACGTGCCTCCGGCTAACCTGGTGGGTTGCAAAGCCCTCGCTGTATCGATGCACGGGAGGGACGTGCACCCAGTCCGGATGGAGCTTTGCGAGCTCAGAGACTCCTCTTTGCGGGCCATGCTTGGGGAAACTCGCTGGTGGCAAAGGGCAGGGCTGCCCGGTGATTTGCTTGTGTCTCGTACGTGCAGCGTGCCAAAGCAGGA
>NW_009620864.1:2807-3868 GCF_000690535.1 Cariama cristata | reverse complement strand
GTGGGTGGCCTTTTCCAGCTCTGATGAAAGGTCATCCTGCACCGGCGCTGGGGTCGGGGTTGGGGCACACGGACACGCGCCCCACGGCGAGTCTCCGGTGTCTGACGCTGCGGTTGAGCTCCCAGCACCGCTCTGAGGGCGAGGACGCTGAGAAGAACGATAAGGGGCTTTTGGGGAGAAAGAAGCCCCAAACCACAAAGGAGCCTAATTGAAAATCTCCTCTGGTTTTTTTCTTGGCGGATCATTTTGCTCCTCCATGCTAAGGGAGCTGCCCTCCCAATTCATTCTGCGTTTGCCCACCGGAGGCCCCGGGGTGGAAACCCATCAGTTTCTCACCACCCGAACCCCGGCGGGAATAATACGGCAAATTTCTGAGTTTTTCCCCACAAATTCCCACGGGAGATCTCTGTGCTCCGCGGGAGCCGGGACCTGTCGGAGCATCCTTCCCCACGGATGGGGGAGGCCGCTGATCCATCCCGGCTCCTGCTGCTTCATCCCGAGGGATGGAGGGGGTGAGCACGCAGCGGCACGGGGGAAAAAGGAGAATTAAACAACAGCTTAATTGCATTTGAAGTCTTGGTATTTTTTTTGCTCATCAGGGATCGTCAGCAGAGCGGTCTCAGCGTTTCCCCTGAGTCCGGCTGGAGATCTCCATCCTGCTTGGCCACACCGCTCTCTTCCTCATGGGATGAAGGCTGGGACCACCCCCTGGTACAACCTGCGCCGACACCACCGCTCTGCCCCACAGACCCTTGTGTCCCTTTCCTCACTTGTTCGGGGCGAGGAGCTCGGACTTCGTTTCCTCGGATCGCGGTCCATCCGTCACCACGCACTGAGATGACGGGGTGGAGGCAGCGGCGTCCCCAGACCCCAGGGATTTCAGCTGAGAACCCCAGCCCCAGCCGGGTGATCCGGACGTTTCCCGCACCGCGGGGATGTCACAAGTGTGCCGCTTCAGCATTCCCCCCGTATTTTGTCAGCAGCTCCTCTTCACGCTTCTCCCCGTAGCTCGTCAGGGGCCCGGGCCAGCCCCGCCGGCAAGTCCGCACCCACCATCCCCC
>NW_009620864.1:1281-2794 GCF_000690535.1 Cariama cristata | reverse complement strand
AGGTCCGAGCCACCTCTCCCCCCATCCCTTCGTTCCTCTCGTGACAGCAGCCCCAATCAGTGGCACCCCAATTAGCTGATCCCACTAATGAGGCAGGAGAGGCACGAGCCAGGCCTGGCGTTTTGCACCTTATCTCCGGCTCCCGCCAGCGCTTGCTCCCGGGTTCTCATCCCGACATCAACGTCTTTCTTTCTCTCAGGAAGATTTGGGGGGAAAACCGAACGGGAGCAGAGCCGCGCTGGCCCACAGGCCGTGCCCGTTTATCCTTCATTTCATCTTCTCCTCCTCACTCGTCACCCCGCCTGCCTTCCCAGCCCCCCGGCAGGGCTGAGCCGCCCTCTCTCATGGAATGGGATGGGATGGGATGAGGATTGGGATGAGGATGCAGATGAAGATGAGGGTGGGGATGATATGGGGATGGGATGAGGATGGGGATGGGATGGGATGAGGATGAGGACTGGGATGAGGATGGGGATGGGGTGGGATGAGGATGAGGACTGGGATGGGGATGGATCGGGATAGGGATGAGGATGGGGATGGGAAGGGGATGGCGTTGACGATGGGGTGGGACAAGGATGGGGATGGGGATGGGGATGAGGATGGGGATTGGGATGGGATGAGGATTGGGATGGGATGAGGATGGGGATGGAATGGGTTTAGGGATGAGGATGAATATGGGGATGAGGATGGGGATGGGGACGGGGATAGGGATAGGGATGGGATAGGGATGGGATGGGGATCCCTCACAGGGATGGGAAAGCTCACAGGGATGGGGAAATCTGGCAGACATGGGGATGGGATGGTGCAAACCTGGGCTGGGTGCCTTCAAATCCCCCGGGACAACCCCAAGGATAACTCACCCTGGGGCAGCAGTGCTGGGGTGGGGGATGTCACCGCAGTGTCCTCCGGGATATAACATCGCTCACACTGAGCAGAGGGAGGGGATGCGAGCGGCCCAGGGTGGCCGTTGTGTCATTTTAAAGTCACCCGCTGGCACCGAGCCCTCGGAGGCGCCGGAGGCATCAATCTCCCAGGGCTGTTGCTGTCAGCTGGGTATTTAGTGAAGTGTTTCTTAAATGAATGCTTGATGGAAGAAGAGGGATGGCTGCAACGTACCGAGCCGCAAGGTTATCCCTGCCACCGCGCCGGCTGCCAGCTCCCAGCACCCGCTGTTCAACCCGGGGAGGGCGGCTGCGATAACCCGCCCGTGGGAGCCGCTTCCCGGTGCGGCCGTGGCCGTTCCCGCACTGGGATGTGTTTCAGCGCAAATCACACCTGTGATGGAGAAACGCCGGGCAATGCTCCAGGCAGCTGGTGCAGGTGGGGAGGGAAGGGAGAACGGGAAAGGCTTCGAGAGCTCCATTTAATTTGGCTTCACAGGGGGGAAAATAGCCCCTCCGGGGGAGGGGGGAAGGCTTCTGCTTAGGAGAAATTTTTCTTTCTGAAAACTGGGAAAAATTGAAATGAGCCTCCTCTTAGCATCCCTGGGAGTGGATGCAGCCCGGGATGCCGA
>NW_009620864.1:861-1192 GCF_000690535.1 Cariama cristata | reverse complement strand
GGCAAGGGCCTTCTTAACCCCCGATCCCGGAGCCCTCCAGACTGACCCCCAGCCCCTGCCCGCAGTGGCAGCGGCAGGCAGGGGAGCAAACCCCACGTTACAGCGTGGGCCCGTCGGTGTCACGGGTGGGTGCTGGTAGCGGGCAGGTCACTGGGCGGCTTTTCTTTGTCACGTCCAGCGCTGAAGTCAGACTCCAAAACAAAACCCTTGGTTGAGCATTAAGATCGTTTCAAAACGGCTTCCACACCTCCCTCGCAGCATCCCTACGGATTTTTCCTCTCTGTACACCCCCCCCCCCAACCCCCCTTCCAACAAGTTTTGCCTCCAGGGC
>NW_009620864.1:431-696 GCF_000690535.1 Cariama cristata | reverse complement strand
TGCCAGGGTCCGGTGGTACCCGGTGTCACGATGCCAGGACCTGGTGGTACCCAGTGCCATGATGCCCAGGCCGGCGGTAGGCAGCACCCCGGCAGGGCTGTGGTGATGCCCGTTGTCCCCGCAGCAGGGGACACCGTGTCCGAGTGGGAGAAGGCGACGGGAGCAGGACTCCAGCGTTCCTGTTCCGCATCTGGCCCCGAGGGTCCCCAAGCAGCGATGGCAGCAGATGCCTGGGGGGGCCGGGAGGGGTGATGCTGCCTGAGGT
>NW_009620864.1:0-286 GCF_000690535.1 Cariama cristata | reverse complement strand
ACCTCCCCACCCCCCCTGGCCGGCGGCCGGTCCCAGGCCTGTCGTACGCTCCTACCCCAAACCATACCGTCTTGTACCTCATCCCACGGTCCTGCACCCCACGGCACAGTTCTGCCCCAAGCCACAGCATCCTGCCCCACCCCTGCGGTCCTGCACCCCACCGCAAGGTCAGGGACCCCACTGCACGATCCTGCACCCCATCACATGGTCTTGTACCCTGCTGGGTGGTCCTGTGCCCCGTCCCACCTCGCCCAGCATCCCCCCGCTCAGCCGGAGCACACTCCGG
>NW_009620863.1:385-17539 GCF_000690535.1 Cariama cristata | reverse complement strand
TGTATTTTTTTATATATAAAAAAAAATTCAAATGCTTTTAACTTGTATAAGGGGTGAAAATCTTGAAAGGTCTCAAATGATGGGATGTTGAGCTGAAAAACCTCTTTGCTTTCCAGGAATTCAACTTGTTAGCTTCAACTGGTCCGAGGGTAAACACTTAATTCAGTGCAAGGATCGGCTTTCATATTTAAAAAATAACTTCCCCGGCGCATGCGTGCGCAGAGCCCTGGCTCTGTGCACGTGGAGGAGCCTGTGCTCATAAGCTTCACTCTTCCCGTGCAAGGATGAACTGAGATGACTTGGCTGGAGATCTGCCACAAATAATATATTGAACTTTGGGCAGAACGCAGGGAGTGGAGCCGCAGGCTCCCACTCCCAGGCTGTTCAACATCCATAATAAAAAGCTGATAACAGGGTTACAAGTTTTGGTGTAAATATGGTACAGTGAAGCATAAATGCAGATGGCTGGATGTAAGCCAGGGTGAGGGATTGCCTTTGGGCCGGTGTGGCGCCGAGCGTGTACCTTCCCTGCTGACATGTCACCGGTGCCCGCTGCTGGTGCGGTTGGCATCAGGCTGCGGTGCTGCCAGGGAGCTCAGCTCAGCTCCTCTGCTGCCAGGCTTCATCAGCCGGGGCTGACAGAGTTTTACAAAGCAAGATTATTTCCTCATTAATAAAAAATACAAGCCGTGTCCTTGCTGCCCAGCCTGCTGAGGAGCAGGTGGTACAGCTGCCAGTTCAGCTGTACTCTGACCAGGGATGGGCACAGGAGGGGAATTATCAACTTGTGCAGGAGATCGACACCCCATTTTTAAAGGTGGAAACATCGAGTAAAGCAGATGCAGGGGAGGGGGAAGTAGCTGATCCCCCGAGGGGAGGAGGGTTGGATGCCCCACTGCTGCTGCTTGCGGTGAGGGGAGCCTCTGTCCCGCTGCGGTCCTGGCACTCGGGGCTCTGAGACCTCCAGGAATCTGCTGTGTGCTCCTGCTGCCTGCAGCAGACAGGGAAATGGTTACCACGTTAGCGTCAGCAATACCACTACTGCTGCTATTGAAATAACTGGCTTTGCTTGGGCCTCATGTCCATCCCAGCTCTGCAGGCGTGGGCTGATACACCTCCTGCCCCAAGAGCTCCAGCCACGAGGATGGTTTTAACATACACAAGTGCTGTGTGCTGTCCTCGGGCGACCTTTCTTGGCAGGCAGGTCAAGGCAGACGCATGACGGATGGCCATGACATCTGGAAGGCACGTGGTGCTGTGGCTGCAAGGGTTGCATTAACACCGGGATCAGTATCTTCCCTCCTCAACTCTGTTTTTGGGCACCTCGGTAGGATCTGGGTGGGTGGCACTGCCTGGTTAGTGCATCCTCCCCATGCGATTGTGGGCAGTGTGATGGCCAGGAGAGCAAACCCGCCTGGTACGGCTGCAGGGAGGGACCCAGCCAAGGCCTCGACCATCCCTGATGTGACTTAGAGCCAAGAGTAGTCCCTTCTGTGCTTATGCCAGCAAAAAAGTCAGCCCTTCGTGCAAAAACAGGGAGTTGAGCTTCACTGTACGTTGTCAGCTGGACTAAGCACTGAGAGCATGCTCTGGTGATAGGAGTTTAATGGGAATCTGGTTATTAAAATTTAGAGCAGTATCAAGCATCCAAAATAATATCTATCATACTTGAAAAGCCCTTAGGTTCTGTTTACAAGTCCATCCTGAGTCTGAGATGGTTTGAGTACCACTTATTTGAGCGTATAAACAGTATTAATGACACAATAGAGGTACGGGCACAATAAAGCAAGCTGAAATATCAGGCCAGCAATGACTTGTCCCAGTTGATTTAAATGAAAGACTTTGACCTTGCAGGTAAAGGTAGCCCTCGCTGCTTTGCTTTAAAAGCTTAAATTGTCACTGGATTATTTTTTTCTTGATATATCATTAATGTGGTTATTAGATGCAGCCTTTCTGCTATGGAGAGTATACTGTGCTTATGCAATTAAATGTCCCTATATAAATAAGACATAGATTCTTAACTCTTAATCTTAGCTGATTCATTCACTTCACTACACTGTAATTCTGGGTTTATTAAATTGTTCTCAGGATAAAATGTGTGAAACAATATGTTCTTGGAACTAAATGTATGCTTAATTTGAAAGGTTATAGCTGCTGGTTTAAAAAAAAATATCTGAATTTCACACTGGGTTCAGTAAAATAACTAAAAAATCTGGCTGCCTACTGTAAATCAACTGTTTACTGATGGATCACTTGCAACCCTTGTGTCCAAGGCTTCGCAGAGCTGCTTGGACAGCTCGGGGGGGCAGGCAGGACACTAGACCTTCTCTTGTCTTTGGGTGCCTGAACACCAGCTGGTTTGTACTGAGCTCATAGAAACCAGGGCTGCTCGTGCTTTGAATCAGCATGGTGAATGTCAGCCCCATAGCGTGCTTCTGCAGCTAGTTGCTGCAGGAATGCCCGTGTGTGGTAAGGTAATTGGAAAGGATGAAACCTTCTTGTCCTGGTAGGTCTGGAGGCTGCCTCTGATGGGACTGGGTGGCTCAGCCCTAAATGGCTGCTTCCTGGGACCTCTGGGGGGTGTAAGGTTGGTGCTGGTGCCCTGGGTGCTGTGGGACCAAAAGGCCAACCCTCCACTAAGCATCTGATGCTTGGAGAAAGTGGAGAGGCAGCATCCTCCTGTAGCAGCTGATGCCTTACTACAGGCAGGGAGCTTTTTCTAGTACCTAAAATAGAGGTCATGCTTGGCTAAAGATACCTTATGCAAAGCTGGTGACTTTATTGTAGAAAGCAGAAGTTCAAGGTTATGTAAAAACCTTCTTAAAACATCTACAGGTGTAGCAGGCTGGAGAGGTTTTGCTCAGGAGATAAGAGGATGCAGGGGAATGGGGGGGGGCTGGAGAAAAGAGCTGTGCTGAACACTGCCGTCAGTGCTGGGGCACGGGAGCTCCTCTGCTCTCGCACGATGCAAACTGGAGGAAAGGCTGAGTGTTAACGTGGTAGTTTTTATTGATCCTTTGAGGAGGATGCAAGGCTGGATTTCCCTGCGCAGGCTGCTGCAGTGACAGTCCTTACTGGCATTGGGACATGCCTGGGGACTTCCCTGTGTGGGCTGGTTAGGAAAGGACCCGCTGGGGGAGCATGTGCCCTCTTGCTCTGCCGTGGTCCTTCAGGGACAAGGCGCTAAGTCACTTTTCTTTCCAAGCGCCATGTGCTCCTTTGCTTTGAGCTGTTTGTGATACCTAAAAGTGACACTCACAATTCTTCCTTTGGCCAGAAAACATGAAGGTTTCTTTGGTGTGGTGTTGTCTGAGCCAGCCGGGTCTTCTGCAGCCACCTGCCCCTGGATGGGGCTGAGCACCCAGCTGGGTTGGGTTGCAAGTCTAGAGCTCATGCTGCATGGGAACACCCCGATGCTGTTGGGGACATCCTTGGCCATGGGTGGCTTTGGAGTCTGCTCACAGTGACATGAGGAAGTGGCTGGAAACAGCAAAAACCTGCAGCTCAAGTGTAAACTGTTTTGGTTTGTTGTTTTTTTTTTTTTCCCCCCCCCATTTCCCAGATTATGCTCTTGATCTGAACCACAATGACACCTTTCTGCAAGCCACAACATTTCTTCCTGAAGACTTTACCTACTTCCCCAACCACACCTGTCCCGAGAGGCTCCCTTCTATGAGTGAGTAGCATCCCAACGGCCCCATGCCCCTCTCCTGCTCTCTGTGACTTTGGCGGGGGCATCGTTGCGTCCCCTAGCTCCCCAGTGTTCACCTTTCCCCGATGGGCACCTGGGGATGAATGGGACCACTGTTCAGAGCCCCGTCCTCTCCTAGGCAATCATTGTTTACCCACTCACACAAATTAATCCCTGCTACGTCGGAGGCACGTCCCCTGCCGAAGCAGGAGCCCATCGCATGGCAAACACACAAACAAAAGAGGGATTGTGTACTGGGAGCCGGTGAAAAGGCTCGGCCAGCCCTTTTCCCGGGGCAGTGGCAGTGGGGTGGCTCCCTTTCCCCCTCAGCAGTGCTGCTGGTCCCAGCCCGGAGCAGTGCCAGGTACAGCTGGGCAGGGGTTAGTGCCGGAGACAGGCTGCATCCCCCCGAGGGAGCCGTGGCCAGGAGAAATGCTTCCACCAAAGCCATACTGCAGTGAAAAATTGGGCTTTTGGGGGTAAATGTTTCCTAAAAGGGAGAAACGGCTCTCTGCTAAGGTGTGGGATTTTGTGTCTGCTGGAAACCTGTATGGAGGAGTAGAGGGGTGCCCTGGCCGGTGTGGGTCTCTGATGGAGAGCCACATCTCAGCCACAGAGGCTGAGCAGAGCCCAGCTGCTGAGGAGATGGAGGTGTTACAAGTCATGCCAGCAGCATTTCCTAGTTGGTTTTGTTGGTGTTTGGGGAAGAGAAGAGGCTGCCTGCATGCAGTGCTGGGTACAGCAGGCAGGGGTGGAGCGGAGCACTGCCCTGAGCAGGCTCTGAGCATCCCCAGGACCACAGCGATTCCTGACCCCCTCCTCCACTTCTCCCTGCTGTCTCTGCAGAGGGCCCCATCGATGTAAACATGAGCGAGATCACGATGGAGGATATCCACCAGTTCTTCTCAAAAGACCCTTCCATCAAGCTGGGAGGCCACTGGAAGCCGGGCGACTGCCTGCCTCGCTGGAAGGTGACTGGGGAGCTGGGCAGCCAGCCCCGTGTCCCTGCTGATTGCGGGGGGATGGATTGTCCTGGGTGGGTGGTGAGAAGACATTAAGGGGAAATGTCTCTGATGTCCTGCAGCTTCAGAGTAATGAATATAAGGACCTCTGAAGTGTGGGGCTGCAGTGCCTAGGGAAGAAATGCTGAACTCATGGGCTGCTTTAGTGGTGCACGAGTCAGCTGTGAGTTTCTACACAGACTGCTAAGGAGTCAGGCAGTGAGCTCGCCTGCCTATTTCCCCACTGCTGAGCCTCCTGCTCGCCCTGCCACTCTGTCCGCGGTAGGATTTCACCCGGAGAGGTAAGATGGCAGTGCTGGGGACTCCTGTCCCCAGAGGGAGGTGGCTTAGGGCAGCATGGTAGCGGGGCCATGTAACTGTCCCCAGCGCTGGGCAGAGGCAGTTTGGGGGGGGGCGGTACGGGTCTCCCTCCCACTCAAGATCATGTTGAGTTTCCTCAAAGCAACAATTCCCCAAAAAATGAATAGGAAATCCACGTTGTGGGGGTTAGAAGGGTTTCAGGCTGCTCAGCCCTACATGGGAGAGCTGAGACACCATGGTTAGTGCTGCTCCTCCATTCCAGCCAGTCCCACTCCCCAGCCCGAGGGTCTGTCGGCAGCAGGAGCCACCAGTGTGGTGCGGTAAGAGCTGTGTCCTCTCCCCTTCAGGTGGCAATCCTGATTCCATTCCGCAATCGATATGAGCATCTTCCTGTCCTCTTCAGACACCTTATTCCAATGCTGCAACGGCAACGTTTACAGTTCGCCTTTTACGTTGTGGAACAAGTGAGTGAGCCCTGGGATGGTTGGGATGGCAGCCACTGGGACACGGATGTGCTGCGCTAAAAGTGTGTCTGCCAAAGCTGCAAGTGTAGCTCTGCGCTGTGTCCCAAGGAGTTTACTTGCCAGATCTCATCCTTTAACCTTTGACAGGTTTAGGGTTCACATTGCAATGTGTAAGTGGTCCCATTCTGCTTTAAAAGTGGCACAGCTCAGGGGTGTGCCCAAAAATGACCGATTTTATCTAAGAAATAAAATAGAGATTCAGTTTTTATAAAACTCTGGTACTGGAGGAGATTATTTTAAAAAAGACAATGTTGAACTAGATATTTGCAGTTTAAATAATGCTGCGTTATTTTTGTATGTCTCTAGTAGTTCCGGGGATCATCCCCCAGGCACGGGAATGGCCTGACCAGAGTTATGCATTTCTAGTCTGGGCAGCATCTAGAAGACTTTCATGAATGTAAAACATAAGACTGTCATTTGATGTGTACGTGAACCTGTCACTTAAGTTACCTGGCCTCATCCGCCCAGTAACTCTACCTCCATATTTAGCTCTATCTTAAAAAAGATTGATCAAAATCACCATTTATTACTCAGACACTTGAGAAAAAATAAACTTTTTTATTTTTGTTCCTGCACAGTACATTGAATATTTAAGTCTTGGTTGATCTCCCTAGTCTGTCTGTTCCAATACATCATTTCCTTTTGTGGCACCGATGTGGGAGCTGGTTGCCCTCCGCAGTTTTCCAGTCAAGACTGAGAACGCACATGCGGAGCACGAACTGTGCGGGACTCCCCTTGAGAAGGAACTTTCTCCCTCCTAGGCTGGAAACCAACCCTTTAACCGTGCCATGCTCTTCAATGTTGGCTTTCGGGAAGCAATGAAGGACTTGGACTGGGACTGTCTCATATTCCACGATGTGGACCACATACCAGAAAATGACCGTAACTATTACGGGTGTGGACAGATGCCAAGGCACTTCGCAGCCAAGCTGGATAAGTACATGTATCTGTAAGCACTGTTCTTCCTCCCCGCTACCATAATAGCTAAGGAACCAGTGTTAGATTTTTTTTTTTTTAAAAGTCAGATGATGAATCTCGTTTTGCTTGTCAGGCTTTGAGCAAAATGAACATGAGAGGGGAATAGAAGAAAGCATCCTCACAGCTCAGGATTTCCCCATTGCTGGCGGGAGAGCTGCAGTGCTGGTGGGCTCTGCCCTAACCCCTTCTCTCCTACTTAGGCTCCCTTACAACGAGTTCTTTGGTGGGGTGAGTGGCCTGACTGTCGAGCAGTTTCAGAAGATCAACGGTTTCCCTAATGCCTTCTGGGGCTGGGGTGGTGAAGACGACGACCTCTGGAACAGGTATGGGCTCGGCTCAGCCAGCATCCCCGTGCTCCACCTCGGGTGATGGTTCTGCGAGCCAAGCTTTGCACGTGCTGCGGGGGAACACGTGGTCACCTCCGCAACCAGCGCTGGGCTTGCTGTGCCCGTGTCACCTGGGCTGGGGAAGAGCCAACCTGTCTGTGGTGGCTCGGTGGGAACGGGGACCACGCCAGCCTGCGCAGGCAGTCGATGGGAAGCAAACAGAGAAATACTGGTTGGGAAATCATTGGCTCTGTGTGCAATATCCCACGCTGCTGAGCTCAAACTGATCTCAGCTGAGTTGAAACCTTGAGGTGTTGAGCACTGTGTGACTTGCCCGGAGCCCAGGCTGGAGTGGGGAGGTTTGCATAGCTTATCTGCTGGGTGGAATGCAAAGCTGCTGTCGGAGCCCCAGGTGCACTAATTGTGCAGCCCTGGCAAGTGCTGATGGCACAGCAAAGGCAACAAATTATTTTTATTTTTTTATTTTATTTCTCCCCTTTGTAACGCAGAGTGCAGTTCGCAGGCTACTCGGTGACTCGACCAGAAGGAGACACAGGGAAATACAAATCAATTCCCCACCATCATCGGGGAGAAGTGCAGTTCCTAGGAAGGCAAGTAAATTTTTCTTTTTAAGAATCCCAAAGCCCTTCATAAAGAGTCTGTACCATGTACAAGACCCTCTGCAGTGGTTTGAGGGCAGTAACAGCCTTAACTTGTGAAGGAAACCAACTGCGGGGAGATGGAGGCAGAGCACTGCCTGGATTCTTCCATCCCTACTTTTTATACCCTGCATCCCTACAACGAGAGGCCCTTGCTTTGTGGCTGTAGCTGCTTGATTGCTGTCCAAAAGCGCAGGATGTCAGCACAGCGGGCTGGGGGCCTGTCCTCTCTCTCCAGCGGGACGTTCCTAAAGGGGTGGCTAATGCCAGATGTCAGAGAAGCTTCTGTGTGTCTGGAAGAGCCTGATCCCAGTGTTGAAGGAGGCATTGGTCAGCCTGCAGAAAGCAGAGAGCAAGGCCTTTCCTGGTGCATGGCTGCTAAAGCATCAAGTGTTCCTGGGAATGCTAACAAAGTCCAGTAGCAACACCCTGGGTTTGCACTGTGAAGGCAGTTGCTGTTGCAGAAGCAATGTCCCCCTGCAGTGGTGTTCATCGGTAGTGGACAGTGTTCAGGATTTCGAATCAGAGGGTGGCCCTCGCTCTGGTTTCATCCCATGATGGTGTGTGCAAACGGGGAGATGGCAGCAGCTCCATCACACTTCCACCGCAGCACTGAGATGGAGCAGCTCGTCCCTCTCCATTCTTCTGTTCCTGCCTCTTGGCCCCAAACCAGGGTGGATATACAGAGCCCCTGAATTCAGGGTTTGCTCTCGTGTGAGTCTTCGGACATCCGTCAGGAGCAGTAACTGTCCGCTGTACCTAAGGAGCACAAATACTGTGTGAATATTTTGTCTTTTTTCTCAAAAAGCTGAATTCTCCCTGGAGCTTTCCAGGAGCCAGGGTTGTTTCGGAGAGTACAAGGGTTGGTTGAATGACTGCTTTTGCCTGGGGACCTTGGTGGAATTTGAGTCTTCTGAAAACTATGCAACAGAAAACCAGAGAAATACCTTTTTCACGAACAACTGCAGGAATTAGCAGTCATAGGTGATGAGCTGCTGGACAGTGCAAGCTCTGTTCTGCCGAGGGGCCCCTGGCTGCTGCTGGCAGAAGAGGCAGCAAGGAGGGTTTATGTTGCAGGTACTGTTTGAGCTATCTGCTGGTCTCTTTTTACAGAAGACTTATTTTTGGGGGAGCTTCCACTTAAGGTTATATCATCTTTAGCCCTAGTTTTCGTGTCTCTGTCTGACAGAATACAGCTAATAAGAGATGCTTCTCTAATTTCACTCTTGAAAAAGAGAAGTTGGGTTTGACTTAAAAAGCCGTATTTAGTCAAACCCTTGAAGCGTGGAAAGCTGACAGTGCAGTTGGATTGAGCTCTTGTTCCTAATGCTTCTCTGGTCTCCTGGCCCCAGCCAGAAGCCCTAGTTCAATGTCAGGAGGAGCTGTGGGTCAGTGCTGCAGGAGGGGGGATTTGCAGTGAGGGTGGACAAGGCAGTGGTTCACGCTGGTGAGGCTGATGCCCGTGCTGCTGAGCACTCCTGTGTCTGGAGCCTGGTGCCCAGCCTAGGCAAGGCTTAGCAATAGATATCCTCTGTGTCCTGCCTATGAAGTCTCTTGCTTCCCTCTGCTCTGCACTTAGCCACAGGCAAGTACTAGCTGCTACCATCGGAAGATGCTGCTGCTCTTCCCACCCAAGCAGGGAGCGGGGGACCCAGCACTTCTCACCATGGAGAAGGAAAATGTTCGTAAGACGCCTAAGTGTCCTGCCCATGCCCTGATGCCGTGACCTCTTTGAAACCAGCTTTGGCACTTCCCTCTTCACTCTCACCCAGCATCTTCCTGTTCCTCCTGGCACATCCCCTCCCTGGTGCTTTTTCTGTCCTCAGGGCTCAGCCCAGCTCCCACTTGCCCTGGTGCTGCCTGCGGTGCAGAAAGTCAGTGTCCTGTCCTGCCAAGATGTTTCTTCTTATTTTATTTTTTCCCCTCCCACCCTTAGCCCTTGTATCTTATCATGCTGCCCCTAAATTTGGTTGAGGCTGGTTTTGTGCACCGGCTGCAGTTTCCTTCCCCAAACCATCATTCTTGTAGTTTTACTTCCTCATCCCTCAGACTAAAACCATTTAGTTCTGCTCTTGTTTGTGGTCCAGTTTCTTAAAAATGGAAGTACTGCATCACCCATCAGCTGCTTTTCTCTGGAATGTTTCGGCTGGTGAGGGCTTGGCAGGACCCCCCCGAAATCAGCCCCTTCCTGGGACTGCAGGCTTTGGGCAGGAGTTACAGGTGTTTCGATGGTTGCTGGTGGCACAGAGAGCATTTTGCTCTTAATCAAGTGATGGACTGTAATTTTCTAAAGCTTGGGATATTTACCGATATAGAAAATGTGACAGTTATCTTTATTAAGGGCTCAGAAATTTGTTGTTTTGTAGCTGCTGCTGGGACTGGCTGTTTTAAGGGTGTTTTAGTAGCATTGGGAGGACTTTGCAGGGCTCTGCAGGGTACGTGGAAGTGACTGGGGCCTCTGGTTCTCGTTGCACAGGTACGCCTTGCTGAGGAAGTCAAAAGAAAGGCAAGCCCTGGACGGCCTCAATAACTTGAACTACTTTCCAAACGTCACATATGACGCCTTGTATAAGAACATCACTGTTAACCTGACACCGGAGCTGGCTCTGGTGACCGAATATTAAGAGGAGAAAATAACTTTGCTCTGCCCTTCACCAAGAAAGCACCACGCTAGACTTTCTTTTCCAAGGGTTACCGAGGACAAGCAACACTTTGTCTAATGAAGGATCACGGTATTTTGGAGAATAAGGCTGAAAGTGCACGCACAAATTGCCCTAGCTGTACCAATCCAGCCTGATACTCGTGCAACGAGCTCAGCAGTCTCCTTCTTTTTTCTGCCACTTGCTTTCTGGGTTTCAGGACAACGATTCAACCTGCTGCTCTCGTCTCCACATTCCTCCTCCAGCAATCTCCGGCACTGGGACTTGCCTCAGATGTGTTTTCTCCTCCGGGAAGCAGCTCAGCTGAGGGACTCTGGCTTCTCGACAGCAAACGCCAGGAGCGATTCGGTCAGCAGCTGCCCTGGTGGGAGATCAAACGACTTCTGATACTGTTCTTCTACGTCTGTGCGGTTTTTTAAATGACCTGCTTGAAGTATATACAACAGAATCGCTTCTTAAAGAAGTGTAAGTGTAAATATGCTGTGTAAATTGCCCCTTTTTATTTTTCTCCTGTGGCTCAAATCCAAGCTAGGGGTTTACATACGGTCACTCATTTTAGTCCTGAATTCTGTAAACACTTGTGTGTGCATCACTGTACTTGTGCAAGGTGTTCCCTTTTAAGCCAGTGAGACTGCTTGCATGATTTAAGCTGTGCATATGCAGAAATGTTTGTGGGACAGGGCCCTAAACTTTCCAATGTAGCAGATGAGAAATACAACCGTGTCATCGCTCATTCCAGAAACCACGGGGGTGGCTTTTTCCAGGGAGAGTAAGGGAATGGGAATATTTATGAAAAAAAACCCCTTTCTGTCACTTTTGCAACATGATGTGCAAATGAATCCAAAAGCCATATGGAATAAAATCCCTTGCCTGTTGCTCTCTAGCCCGCTGATGGCAAGTGTGAGCTTGGCAGATTGCTCAAGAGCTGACATCCACAGGCAGCCCCTGGGCTGGCCGCCCCTGTCTCCGTGCTGTCCTCGGGATGGGGCAGCTGGCCCCAACACACTGAGCCCCCCGTGGACCGGCAGCACCCTACCGTCACTCCTGTAACATGATGGTACAGTTCGGGAGGTTGTTTTAGTTTGTATTTATTGTGTAAATCTAGCAGCACTCTGAAATGCTGTCAGAGCCAGGTAGTGCACTTGGTTATCCCCGTCGGCACCTGGCAACACTTGCAGAGGCACAGCTGGTGGGGCAGGTTGTCACAGGTTAGCCAGAGAAATGAAGGACGCATGAATCAAGCTCGTGAAAACATGAGGACCGGGAACCAGAGAGCTTGGTCCGATACCCCATGAAAACTGGAGTGCCCCCTCCCTTCTCCCACCTGCCATCCCCTCCTTCCCCTCAGCCACTGTGGGCAGGTTGGGCTCCGGGCTTTCCCCCCGCGGACACTCGCTCCAGTCCTTGCACAGCATCCACACCCACGCTTTTACTGCACCTCTCTGACTTAAAAGTAAATACATTGGGGGATGCTTTTTAATTTGTATTTATACATAACAATGGTGGGTACTTCACCTCCAAAGTACTTTAACTTTCTTTTTATTGCATTGTTTGCCTTCGGTTTCCTTAACTTCTCATGGTTTACATTGTTTTCTTGGTTCTGTGGATGTATGATCCCCATACGCATCTGTTGTGGGTGTGACTGCCCAGGGCATTCCTAACCTGTATCCAGAACATGTTAGTTTAGAAAACACGAGTTCTTGTCTAGATCTTATCGGCTGGTATGAGAGGACAGCGAGCCTGCCCTTGAAAAGCGCTGATAAGTTTGTAACTTTAAAGTCTTTGAACTTACATGTGCTTTAAACTCACTTCCTGAGGGGATTCAACCTGGTTATTTATAGGCAGAGGTGAGGATTTGCTTTTTATGGCGCATATAGCAATAAAGACTTGCTTCTGAATCTTGATCTTTCATTCACGTGGACCCTTTTTCAGATGCTGAACCCGCATTGCCCTGCCCCTCTTTTCTTTCATCTTGAGACCTTGCTAGAAATCTGTCTTTGTTTAATGGTGCTTCAAACAAGGAATGTATTTCGACTAGTCCAAGTTCACTACCCCAGGAATCATGCATGTGTGTGTGAGTAGGTGTTAAACTACCTTAGTCGGGATCCTCAGCCTTCGATGTTGTACCTGACACCCATCGCACCTTGTGTTGAACAAAAAGCCGTTACCTCTGCTCAGAAATGCACTCTATGGTTGGCACAAAAGGGTCCATGACCCCCCCCTCCCCCCCAGCAGCATCCCTTTCATAATTCCTTTGTTCTAATCACGTTGAATTTTTTTTCCCTTTTTAAAATGTGGAATATCTGAAAATGTGCACTGTTAATCTTATCAGCTATGTCAAATACTGTATAGTAAATGTAACTGTTAAAAACATACTGTCAAGCGCATGTGCTGTTATGGTGTAAAAATTCTCGTATTAAGGAGAACTTGTACATATTCTGGCAGCTGAAGTTCAACAAGGCCACTCGTTTGCCCCTTCCATGTCAACACCGTTGGTCAGCCCCGCTGGAGGGCAGGTCCTGTTCGATGCTGATCTATATTTTTTTTTTAAACAAGCCATGTGGGTTTTATTTGCAAAAGTATTTATTGACAGTTAATTATCTGTAAAGCTCTGCTTCTCTAAGGGAGGTACCATCTGAGCAACAGCCACACGCTTCGGGTCGCTTACCACCAAAAGTGGCTTTAAACTCTTAAAGTAGCTTTCCATCATCATGGCTTTTGAGCTTACTGTTATGTTTTTAAGAGGTGCCAGGGGGACGTTTTTGCACTGAAGACTAGTGTTTTAAAACACACACACACTTCTCAGCAAAGCAATCCTTTGTGTCATTACATTTATTTACCCATGTGTTTGTACATTTTTGTATTTGTTAATTTATGAATGATTTTTTCAGTAAAAAATACATATTCAAGAACAAAAATTGCAGTGGTTGCTTTTTTCTTTTATAGGAGGTGAGATTTGTAAGCCCAGAGGGGTAAGTGCTTATGAGAGTTTGTAAGTGGAGAAGGCGTGAGCCCTGGATGCTAAAAGCTGGTTAGAAATTTCTCATTAGGGCTGGCCAGAAGTCAATTGAATGCAGGATGGGAATGCTCCTCAAGCTCTTACTACTCTGTATATGCTAAAGCCTTTTTTTCCAAGCATCTATTTCGGTGTAGTAGTGCTGGAGGGGCCAGCTGCCTTGTAGGGGGTGCATTTAGGAGGATACTTGGCTGAAGGTGGTGCAGGGCTGGGAGATGGTGGGGACAGTTGGTAATTAGGTTTTTGATCAACAGCCCAGGCAGACAGACAAGCTTCCTTGCAGCAGCTTTAAAATATCTCTCCTGCTCTGCAGCATACAAGCGTGTTAGAATAAATAGCTGGCAGCCCTGGGTTGTTCCAGGCCTTGCCTTTATTTAGCTCTCCATCTTCTGGGAAGCTTCCTCCCACCCACAGCGCTTGGCTGGAGCCTGGGGGGCGACAGGCCCCTTCCAGATGCTGCCACCCCCCCAGGGACGATGGCCTTGCCTCCCCCTGCGCTTGCAGTAGTGAGAGTGGGAACCCGTGTCACTCCTGGCTGTGTGCTAGTGGGAGTCTGTGATCTCAGTTTGGGGGGGATCCCCACGGCTGTGTTCCTCCACGGGTACCCAGGCTGTGGGGTTTCATTGCCTGTGTCACCCTCGCAGGGGTGGGGCTTGGAGATGGATGCACATGTAGAAATTCGGGGTTGCCCCCATACGGGAAAAAGGAGAAGGGTAGGGAAGCCTCCAGCCCACGTCCTGGGTGTATGCGTGGGACCCTGTCACGCGGGCCAGCTGCAAAAAGAAGAGCTGGGAGCAAACCCCCTTTGGTGTGGGCTGTGCCAGGAGAGTGCCAAAGGGAGGAACCTGTGAGGGACCAGCACAGCCACCGCTGCAAACCAGCAGCTGGAGAGCCGAGGCTTTCCTCTTGAGCAGCCCACGTCTGCGGGGGAGAGCGCTCCCTGCTCAGGCTGGAAAATAGATCAGTCTTCGGCGCTGCGTGAGCCTCCAGCCTTTCTGCAGAGTGCGCAAAAAAACCCCAACCACTAAAGCGGGGTGTTTTCTCCCGCTTCTTTCCTCCTTTCTTCTCTTGTGTGGCACAATACACCTGCCTGGGCTGGCAGCCGGAGACACACATGCGGCTGTGGGGCATCCCTGCCCAGGGGGATGCCCTGCTCAGGAGCTGCTGGAAAGGCTGGGCAGGAGCTTGGGGCTGGAGTTTCTGTCCTGTTGGCACGTATTTTTATGGCACTCCTCAGCCGCAGCGGGCTGGGAGGTGTGAGCATGGGCACCGACACATGGGCTGGCGAGAGGCAGGGGTCCTGGTCCCCGGGCTGCGATGATCATGAGGTGGCAGTGCGAGGCTAATGATGCTTTGCATCTACTCCTCCCCCTTCGGAGCACCTGCTCTAGAAATCAGGCTTTTTCTGAACTTCTGATAAATACCACAGAAACCATAATGACATTTTTCCCCCAAAGAAAGATTTGTGCAGCGTAACCTCTTCCTGCCAGAGATGGCTCTTTATAGGCAGCGGAGCAGCGGTGGCTGCGCCCATTTAGCTATAGACAGGGCTATGAAAATGATGTGGCCCCTGTTGTCAGGCGGATGGAGATGAGTTACTCCAGCCCTATATGAACAGGGCTGGTGAGTGCTGACAGCATCTGTCCCAGCAGGACAGGGCCGGGCTGTCTGCCCAGCGGCCGGTGGCACAGTCCTGCTGCTGCTATGTGGTGTTGGTGCATCCCCAGAATTAGCTGGGCTGCTGCATGAGGTGACACCCCTGGTGAAACCCCACTATGGCTTCAGAGGCTCCTCCAGCACTAGGTAGCCGTTTTTACGTTAAAAGTTTCTAGTTGCAGCAATTTTCATCCCCTTTAGGCTTACTAATTTCCTCCCAGCAGCGGGTGGGTTGGGAGTCGGTGCCGTGAGTCACCAGCCAAGCCGGAGCTTGGTGCCGTGGGTCATGGGTTGACCTCTCTCCCCCCGCAGAGGAAAAGGTGCTGCCCACCCACGCCGGGCACGGCCGGGGGGTCCTCCTGGCCCCCCAAGCCCAGGGGTTTGCTGCTCCAGGTGCACTCCCCATGGGAAGGGCAGGGTGTCCCCAGGTATTTATTCTTCCCTTGGGCAAGCAGTGTGACAATATTGACTGTTATTTAAGAAAGGCTCTCAGTAGTCAAGAGGCGAGGGAAGAGAAGAACAGGAGCAGTGGGGTCATGGAAGATTAACTGCAGCTCTCAGGCAGCTGCCCTTAGTAAATAATGCTGGGAAAGGCTTCCCAAAAAAACCCTTTCCTCGGAAAGACTCTCCCAGGTACGCAGCCAAGGGTTGCTGGCAGCGCCTGCTCCTCTCCCACGATCAGTACTCATAGCTCAGCCCCACAGCGATGCCTGCTGCGCTGCTGCCTGCCCGTAGCATCTCATCTCCCACCACCCCAGATGCCCCTTTCGCCAACGGATCACCCTGCCTGTGCCCACCCAGTGCCCTGCTGTGCCCCCCACAGTACCCACGGGGGCAAGGAGCCTCGGTGATGTCTCTCCAGGGATTTTTGGGCACCCCCTGGGCTGTGCCAGCCCCCTCCTGTGGTCCCCCAGGAGAGAGGGGAGCCCCCAGCCCCAGGCGTTGCCCTCCTGCGTGGCTGCTTGACTGCTGGAGGGACTCGGGCCAGGGCTGCGTGACATTCGACCGGGCTTGCAGGCTGCGCTGTCTGGGAGCGATGAGCAGGGCCACAGGCACTGGTCCATGTCACGGCTTCCACGATCTCCAGCACCTCTGATGGCATTGCATGCCAGCCGAATTGCTTTTGGATAAGAAAACAGCAAAAAGGGAAAAAAACCCAATAACTCATCTGGTATCACCTGGATGAAGCAAGAGCAAACATTCCCCTGTAAGCAGCGGGGACTTGGGCTGGTTCTTTACCCCCAATGACACAGCGGATGCCAACCCCTCCGGCGTTGGCGGGGATGCAGGATGAGTGGGTGGGTGATCGGGTCACAGTGGCTGGGCCAAACAGGCAGAGCTGGTCAGTCGGGGAGAACTATGGGATGCTTGGACATCTAGTTGAGAAATCGGCTCCTTAAGCGCTGTCTCGAGCTGCAGGGACAGCAGGCAGCAGGGCAGCTTCTGAAGGCCATAAGTGCAGTGGCACATTTGGGACTCTCTTGCACAACTGCCCACATCACCGGGACCGTCTGCTCACCAGTGCGGCGGGGTCAGCAAACAGGAATGCTTCCTCAGCGTCCTTCCCCAGCCATAAAACCGCGAGTCACCTTGCGATAACTGCCTTGCTCCAGGGCCAGCATGAGCCCCAGCGGTGCCCAGTGACCTGCAGTGGGCTCAGGCAGATCCTTCCTCCCCTGCTCTGCCCCAGGAGGTGTCGGGGACAGGCAGAGCCTCCCTGGGAGCATCAGAGTAAAACCGACGGGCTCAGCGCAGTCCGTGCGGCCACATCTTGGCCCTGCTGCACTTCGCACTCACCCGTGAGACAGGCTGGGGACCCGGGATGGGGGGAATGATGCAGCCAACCTTGTGCTGCCCAGGAATCACTCCAAAGCACCTAGGGTCGTGCCTCCCTACGCTCATCCCAGCACCACTCCCCCTCTGATGGCATTAACGCAGTTAATCACATTCTTGGGGCAATGGCCTGGGATCCATCACAGGGTACACGTATGCCCAGGGCTTTGTTACCAGCAACTCTCCAGCACATGGCTGAGACCTAATCCCTAAGCCTGAGCAGGGACCTTCATTTGACGAAGCAAATTCATTCATAATTCAGAGCTGCTTCTGTACCTGGAAACTTTTCATAGCCGACTGAACAGCCTGGAGATACCTGGGTTACTTGAACACAATCAGCTTTTTTTGCCTGAGTGGGTCCGTGCCAAGCTGCTCTCTCAGCTTCCCTGCCAGCAGCGTGCGTTACCAGTGGAAGCACCCACCCACCCTGCAGAAGGGGGCTGCACCCCCAGCTACGGAGCGTGCACAGGGGGGCCTGCGTCTGCTGCT
>NW_009620863.1:0-308 GCF_000690535.1 Cariama cristata | reverse complement strand
ACCCACCCGGGGGGGAGGGGGAGGAGAGCAGCCCCCAAGCCCCCTTGCCCAGCTGCAGCCGTTATTTCAACAGGCTGCAAGTAAGGCAGGTGCTTCAGAGCAACTCAAAACAGGTGCTGAACAGTGGAGCTGGAGAGAGCAATTAGTGCTTCCACCTTGATGAGGAGCTGTGCCCCCAGGTCCCATCCTGCCCAGAGAGGAGACAAGCAATGGGGCAGAGCCCCACCAGAGCCTGACCTTCTCCCCTCGCTGCAGGCTGGCTGCTCTGGGGTAGGATGCTGATGGGGCTGGGGGCGTCGGAGCAGGTG
>NW_009620862.1:290-549 GCF_000690535.1 Cariama cristata | reverse complement strand
CCCTTTCGAAATCCCCGAATTACGTTTGCAGAGCACAAATACAATTCCAAACCACAGGCGGACGAGCATTTGTTAGACCTCGGGCTCTAAATAAATGTTCGTGCTGGGAAACGGTGGCCGGTATTTCCCCGGTCCCGTTTGCTTTTCACTGGTAGGGATACGACAAAGTCAACGTTTCAAGTCTAAGTTTTCAGACAGAGCTGCTGCATCCCCCGGGCAGGCCGGATTGACGGGACAGGGGGGGCGGAACCGGGCCTGC
>NW_009620862.1:0-276 GCF_000690535.1 Cariama cristata | reverse complement strand
GGGCCGGCCCCGTACGTGTTTCTCGGTTTAAGGCTTCACCTTCGAAGAGGACAGGCTTCCCGTTTGCTGTTATTTTTTGGTATTATTATTTATGAAGGCTGATGAGATGGTGGAGGGAAAAGGGAGCGGGAGAGAAGTGAAGGCAGGGGCTGGAGTCCGAGTGCCTCTTCTCGGCGTGCGACCGTGTTTGTGCTTGTACAGACGGTTCCAGTACTGGAACACACGGAGGATGAAAATTTACGGTGGTTTCAGGCATTTAGGTTTGGGGTTATTTTA
>NW_009620861.1:343-2716 GCF_000690535.1 Cariama cristata | reverse complement strand
CCCGGTGCCGAGCAGCGGGAACCAGGCTGGATTACGGATGGCCTTACGGGTTTTGTCTCCAGTCCTCAGGGAGGAATAGTTGGTGGCAACAGGTTGGGAACTGGGAAATTCTCAGGCTTGTCAATGAACCAAAGAGGAAGGAACGAAAACCCTCTCCTGCCAAATTTTCCTTGTCTCTGTCTCCTTCCAAATGAATCCCTCCCATGGCAAATGCAAGATAAAAATGTGTCCCCCCCATGACTGTATTTTAAAAAAAGCATTTACACGACAAAAATGTTTTACACGTAAAGTATGTCAGGTGAATTCAAAAGAAACGTGACATTGATAGTGAAGTTGTCTAGGAGGAGTTTGCAGCATTCAGACTTTTTAAGTTTGCTCCTTTTCCATGGCTCAGGCCCCAATTCATTAAAAAAAATACAAGAATGGATGAGGTTGTCAAAACCAGCTGAGGGATTCGGCAGCACAGTCCCACCCGGTGTGAATGGATGCGGCCAAACCCCTCTGTCAGCTCGAGGGACTTCAGTTGTCGCCTCCTCACCGCGATGTCGACTGGGCACGCGATTCACAAAGAGAAGCATCGCTGCGTTCACCCTGCCGGCACGTGAGCAGCTAAGCTAGACGTGAATTTATGAGTGGCACTGAGCATGAGTAGGGGGAAGTGTCCCTTTCTGCTGGTTGTAGGAGAGAGCCGCTGTGACAGATAAAAGAACTCGTTTATCTAGCAAGGTAAACTGCTGACTGCATCCTCACATGCTGCAATAGAAAAAGAAGGGGCAAGGGCAGGGGAGACCCGGCAGCGCAGAACCGGGGCCGGGTGCCTGCCCTGGGTGGGCTCCTTTCGCTGGCTGTTAAGCAAACATGCAGGTTTACTAAGAGGAGGAACATCACCCCAGGGAGAAACGGAGGCGGTCGGTGCCCACGCACCGCGGCCCAGGGGGTTGGAGTGAAAGGGCTGCAGCTTCCTTGGAAGACCGAGACAAGATGCGTGCCTGCAGGTGGACGCTCTCCGCGGGTGCTCAGCCTCACCGGCAGGCACCGCTGCCTGGGCCGACTCCGGTGCTGCAGAGCCACGGCGCTGGCAGTGACGCCAGGAAGGTGGGGAAGAGCCGGGAGGACGGGGCCGGAGAGCAGAGGTCAATTTGGAGTGAGCCGGGGAGGCCGGAGTGCTGCGGACGGGACAGCAGCAACAAGGACCTCTCCGGCGGGGCAAAGCAGCCCCCAGCGAGCGGAGGGGCGGTGGGACGCACCTGCCCGCGCGTCTTCCAGCTCTTTTCCATTTACTGGCAGGAAAGGGCCAGTAAGGGCCAACTGTGCTGCGCTCCGTGCTGTTGGATTAGGCCCGCGTGAAGGAGGGCTGTGCAAATTTGCAAAGGAAAAAGAAAAACCCAACTGAAAAGCAAAGAAGATTAAAAAACCCCAACCATTTTTCTTGTAATGAATCGGGCCCGTACACTGTAGCATAAGATCGATCGTACTCTACTGCTCCTGAATACAATTCACTACCATTGCTGGATGGAAGTGGCGAACCCAGGATGTCCTTTCCGAAAACCGTCTTTGGATGGAAATGACTACGTAAAACACCACTGTTCCCAGAGCACGTTTCGCTGCAAATGTGAGCGGCTGTTGGGCTGGGTGGGTGACAAACCCATTAGATCTCGGGGCTGGGGCGGGGCGGGGGGGGTCTTTTGATTCAGTTTTGGGGTTTTGCCAGTTTTGTGCACACAGGCAATTTTGAGGCTTGAAAGACATTTCCAAACACCATACTGCTCTTTAAACTTGCCAGAAAGGGTCTTGTTAATCTAGGGTTAGATTTAGTTTCGTATTGCAAGTTCAAATAAAAAACAAAAACGAAAAAACGGGGCTGGGGCGGGGCGGGGGGGGTCTTTTGATTCAGTTTTGGGGTTTTGCCAGTTTTGTGCACACAGGCAATTTTGAGGCTTGAAAGACATTTCCAAACACCATACTGCTCTTTAAACTTGCCAGAAAGGGTCTTGTTAATCTAGGGTTAGATTTAGTTTCGTATTGCAAGTTCAAATAAAAAACAAAAACGAAAAAACAAAACAGAACAGAAAACCCAACAAAAGAAAAACCAAAAAACACTCAAATTAAAGACAAATGATTTTCAGGCACAGAATTGATCAATGCTCAGTTCAGTTGTAATGGGCACCAAAAGCACTCCGATTAAAAAAAATAATAATAATCAGGGAAGCAATGTTAATCCAGCCAAACCCTCTGTGCCTTGCTAAGGGGCAACTCACCAGGTCTGTTTGCACGTAAAACAAAACCTGAAGGGCAAAACATGAGGAAGAGGCAGAAACAATGAAGTCTGTTTTCCCAAAATCATATGCAAAATCAGTAAAAATCAGTATTCCC
>NW_009620861.1:0-317 GCF_000690535.1 Cariama cristata | reverse complement strand
TTTTTTTCCCCCCTCCATGAAGGGGCAAGTAGGAAAAGCCAGGAGATGGGGAATCCCCACAACCAGTCTGGCAAGTCACCCCTTAGGCGCTCTCTACATGCCACAAGATGAAACTGGTACAGATAATCCTTTGTAGCCTGCAAGCAGTGCCAGTTTGCATGGAACGGAGTTCTCCTGGTGTCTTTCTTTGGCCTCCACGGCATCAGGCTCGCACTCAAGACACACCTGGGCCTGCGCCCTCCTCGTAACCCCTCACGCAGCGGTTTAGTCGGACCTTTTCGGGAAGAGCCCGGTTAACCCACCGGGACTGCCAGAAA
>NW_009620860.1:24987-28912 GCF_000690535.1 Cariama cristata | reverse complement strand
GCAGGGCTCCAGCGTGGGTCCCTTCCCTGTGGTGGGTCCCCCGCGGGGTCACAACCCCTACCACCAAACCTGCTCCAGCCTGGGCTCCTCTCAGGCCCTGCCAGGAGCCTGCTCCAGCGCGGGCTTCCCACGGGGTCCCAGCCTCCTTCAGGCATCCCCCTGCTCCGGCATGGGGTCCTCCCTGGGCTGCAGGTGGGGATCTGCTCCAGCGTGGGCCTCCGTGGGCTGCCGGGGTACAGCCGGCGTCACCGGGGAATCTCTGCTCCGGGCCTGCAGCACCCCCTCCTCCTGCTGCACCCACCTGGGGGGCTGCGGGGCTGCTCCTCTCGCATAGGCTCACTCCTTTCTCCGGCTGCTGTTGCGCGGCAGCTATTTACATACTATTGGCAAACCAATAGAAGAAATTGAAGATGTACATAATCCACTAGTTAGTATTATAGTGTGGGGTTCTATGAAAAGTTGGTCATTTATTTCAAGGCCGATTTGGAAAAAAAGCACGTATTCTGAGTCAGTGCGGCACGTTTGTACAGAGAGGTAGGAACTGATTAAAACAGAGCTGAAATGTGTCAAATTGCCTTATAGCTGTTGACTAAATGCATTATTTGGAGTCTTATTTTAAAACTTTTAAACTTATTTGAAAACTTCTAGGAGCAACATAGAATGTATAATGCTAGTGCTCTTTCTTACACTATTCACCACTAAAATGAGTGTATTTCAAGCATCAAGTACCTTTATTTTATGGCAGGTAAAACACATGTCTTACTTTAAATTACTGACTCTTGTACTTTTTTCCTGTGTTTTCATAGTTGGATTAAACTTCAACATTTAGTTATAAATCAGTATTTATTAACATTTTGATGTTTCCTGTTGTTCATCACTCTCAATAAAATGTGTCTATTTATAAACAGAATATTTTGAGCTTACTGCTGATAGCAGTAGAAAACAATTCTAGCCGATCAAGATTTGGGCAAGTGACTAAATACCCATTTCATGTCTGAATCTGTTGAATTCAGAAGATTGTTGTAGAAAGCATTAGAACTTCGAAAGTACTATTTTTTATGTTTTATTTCTGAAGAAAAAAATCTGCATTTACTTACTTTTGGAAAACGTGTGGTTTTTTTCAATGTGTTAGTTTGAATTTTTACACTGCAACAAGTTAAGAGTTTTTTTGAAGAATATGATCTGCCTAAATGTGGCCATACTTTTGTTGTTTTATACACGCTTAATTTTCTACAGTGAAAGGGACAGACTGTTCACAAACAATTGCTTTTTGTCCTAAAATATTCTCTCACTTGACTGAAAAACATGTGGCAACTTTGTAATCCTGAAATTGATATTGATGTATTGTGCGAGGTTAGGGAAATGTAGAATGTAAAGAAAACAGCAATCTGTAACTTGCGTTCTAAATGTTTTTCCCTTTTTCATGTATAGAAGTTAACTTCACACTTGCTTTGAAGCTGATGGACTCAATTAAGATGCTGAATTTACTATAAATGTTTCTACGAATTATTTATGTCACCCGTTTGTATAACTCTGTTTTCCCTTGTATGATAGGCCTTGCAGAATGAGGGGTCTTGATTTATATCTCTTGTAGACAGTAGTGTATATATGTGCGAGCATTCTTCAAGTCCTGAAATTCAGAAAAAACTGTCACTGTTCGTTATCCTGATTCAGTGAATGAGGCTATTGGTTTTTCTCAGTGGACACTGCCATTTTAATGATGATTTCCAGCAGAGGTCCAGTCTGATGCAGAGTAGAATTGAAAGAAACAGCTTTACAATTTCAAAGCATTTGAAAATGGAAAGTTTCAAAGTTGTTGTAAGGTAAGTTGTATAACTTATGAAAATCTTTCTGATTTAACATTCTTTCATTAAAGTTTTTGGTTAATTTCTTGATTAAATTAATCAAAAACACTTTCAAAAAACGGCTTGCCTTACAACAATGTTGAAATTCTCTAGTTTCTTATGCCTTCAAATAATGAAGCTGACTATTTCAGTCATACTCTGCATCATCTGCCTGAGAAGGGCAGGCTCCTATTTGGTAATTGCTTTAAAATTTATATTCAGAATTTAAAAGCCAAAGTGTACTTTTTTAATAGTGTGAGTTTATATACTGTTGTAGGTCATAAGGAGAACTAGAAAAGAGGGAAAACAAGGATTAGTATGTGTTAATGACACAAATTAATGGCAGGACTATTGTATAATAATATGGAAATTACAAGAACGTGATTTAACACAAATACAGTAGTACTTGATAGCTGTGCCACATTTTCATAGCTGCAGTTAACTTGTGACCCTTCTGTGGCTTCAGGCCCTCTTGTGCATATATATTTTCCTCTCCTATCTCCACGATTCCAAAATCATCAGACAAGGAGATTTATTCAACCCCTGTTTCTGTTAAGTTTCTTGTTCTGAGATATACTATCATTTTAATGCAAATACTTTATTTGTTTAGGAAGGTGGGGTTTTTACGTTTGGAGCTGGAGGCTATGGTCAGTTGGGTCATAACTCTACCAGCCATGAGATAAACCCAAGGAAAGTTTTTGAACTTATGGGAAGTGTTGTCACACAAATCACTTGTGGCAGGTAAGGTCTGTTCTGTTCTGTGCTAGCACTATGAATCATATAAGTAACTTGTTTTGTATAAAACTTCATATATATTGCAATATGAAGTGGTTTTTTTCTTACCCTTTGAGGTTAGGGAGTACAGGATGGTCTCTAGCAAAAGATATTTAGAGACCTTACTAGGATTTTAAAAACATTCAATAGAAGAACTAAAGGAAGTTACGCTATTTGAGAGTCTCTACTTTTCTGAACTGAAAATGTGAGTAATCAGTGTGAAATATGAAGGTGTTGTTTATTGCTGTCACTTTATCATTTCCTATTAAAGAACAAGCGTGTTTGGAGAGGTACATGAGCATCACTGAGGATTAGTGTAAAATTTGGAAGCATAACTTGTTTTGTGAAATATCCGTAACACTGTATGGCACTTTAGTTCCTAATGGGTTTTTATTGTATATATTATAATAGCACCTAAGAAATCGGAAAAATTCCCAGCACACATGAAAATGCCCTTGTCCAAAGAATTGCATTCTAAGAAGACAAAATGAGGCAGGCAACGTAATTTTTTTGAGAGATGGGCACACTTTGTTATGTGGGTTAAAGAATATGTAAATGTAAACCTATTCATTGTAGCAGTTTGGTTGACGCTGAGTGGACACATTCCCTTTTAATAGTTTACATAAATTCAGTGCTGGTTCTTCCCAGGCTCATGATAGGAGAGAGGGCATCTAGAGTTGAGAAGGGTGGGAGGGGAAAGGAGATGCAGCCGATCTGGTAGAAACTTCAAATTTCTGAATGTCTAGAGATACGCTCTAAAGTTCAGACTGTGGCTAAGCAGGGGTTCAAGGTAGAACCTGGCATCTCCGTTCCATGAACTTTTCCATGAAAATGGAATATTGCCTATTGGAATATAAGTGGAGTATTGCCAGTGGCAGTGCGTTGCCAATAGAGAAGCGGAGTCTTTGGTAGTACAGGACCTTTAACACACTGTTTAACACAGTTCTTAGGCTGACCTGCATAAAGCATGTTGTAACGCTCAGATTTTTGTTACTGAATTTTGTTTGCCCTAGGCAGCACACTACTGCGTTTGTTCCTTCATCTGGAAGAATTTATTCTTTTGGACTCGGAGGTAATGGGCAATTAGGTACAGGAACAACCAGTAACAGGAAAAGTCCCTTCACAGTAAAAGGAAACTGGCTTCCGTATAGCACTCAATGCCCGATAATCAAAGGTGAGCAACATCTGGCACATTTACTTCTTGATTTCCTGTTCCTTCATAGTGTCTTACAAGTCTTGAGATGTAAACTAAATACAGACTATAACCACTTTCTTCCAAACAGTTCGTTTTCACTGTGCTCTATTCC
>NW_009620860.1:8625-24956 GCF_000690535.1 Cariama cristata | reverse complement strand
CAGTCCTGCTGTAGGAAATACACGCTTACTTGCACTGTCGGGTTAGGTCCTTTGTTAGCACTAGAGCTAAAACTTAGAGCTGTTAGCGTTTACCTTCGTTAAAGGTAGTCTTAAATATTGTATTGCAAAGATCTGCTTCAGCGAGGTCACCTAACGAAGGAACCTTTTTCTAATTGAGTGTTGATTGTGGTGTCTTAATCGTCTCTCAAATTTGCATTTTCTCAGTTGCCTGTTTTTGATTCCCATTGCAGACAGTGAGGAGTGTTATTGTGTAAAGAGAATTTTCTCTGGTGGGGACCAAAGCTTTGCACACTACTTTTATCCACAGGTAACACATTAAATATACTTTGGTTACAAAGTCTGTCAAAGTTAAATTTTAGTTTTTCTCGTGCATTTTAAAAGATCTTCATACTGAAGGTGCATGACTACATTGGAAAGTTTGTTAGAGCAGTGTGGAAACAGGAGGCACTCAGTTTAGCAATTGGAGGACTTGGATTCAGTTACTGCGTGTTAGCTGTCAGTAAGCTCTTGAGGCTTTTTGGCATAAGCTTTTTTCCCAAGAGATGGATGAATACACTTCTTTTCCTTTCATAAAGGAGAAGGTGATTGAATATTTGAGCTCTTCACCCCTGCCCAGTCCTCCTCAGTAACTCCTGACTGCAGCTTTGCTGTCTTCTGCTCTGTAGCCATTTTAGCATACCATAATGATGAGGAAACAAATGGAGCTTTTTGCTAAAAATGATAGGTCATGACATAGTTTTTTATGTGATAAGAGTTTTACACTAGTCTTAAAACTTAACTTTTAAAAGGACAAGAATTGATCTGTTTAAATTCTAGTATGGAAAAAAAGTCTAGAAGGACTTTACAGTAAAAAATGACAATGTGAGAGTATGATGGAAAGAAAATACTATTCGAGGATGAGTTGGGAGGAAAAAAAAAGATGAAGATATATGGGACTGTTTCCAATATGGCCCAGCAGATATTAGACCGTAGGGGTTGATGAAGCATCCAGAGTTGAGTATGTGGAGTGAAAACTAGTTTGGACACAAAGGAAAACAGATTTTAGCAGGAAACACGTTTGTTGTCAAGAAAAACTGAGTACAGATCAGGCTTGCAGCAACCCTTTGCTCCCACAGCCTTTTCTGGTTGTATAGAGTCAACAGTTTTTCTAGGTTTTTTTTAATTTAATTCTGATTGAGTTGGAGTAACCATTGCTGTGTATGAGAGATGCTTGTTTAGCAGGTGTAGACTGGAAAAATTACTGATAATACAGGCTCAAAATTTCTCCATTAAAACCCCTTTCTTAAAAATTTTGTGTGCAATTTTCGTAATGACTGAAGTAGAGTCTGACTGACTAATTGAGGTGAACTGGAGACTGTATGAATGCAGTTATTGTGGCTTGTTCTGTACAAAAAGTATTATCAATAGATGAACTTTGCTGCAAAAGTATCCCTTTTAGTACTCTTTAGTAATTTGTATTGAATTCTTTGAAAGTTATTCAACTACTGTACTCCTGAGACTTGTGTGACCTTGCCACTTAAGGAGTCTCAGCCAACACCTGTCCTGTTTGTTTTCTCAAGTTAGTTTTTGGGCAGCTCAGTTCCCTGAGTTGTTTCATTGTGGGTTTAAATGACCCTTCAGCTGGACACAAGGGAAACGGCAAGAGGATTTCTCATCCTGATCCTGTCGGATGGGATCAGAAGCACTGATTTTTGGCAACAGCTAGTCGTCATTATGCTGAGTCAACCACATTGTCAGACTGCACCCTGAGGAGAACTATGTTCCCTTTTACTAGTTTAACCTTATTTTTGGTGCTATTTGCCATCTGTTTTTGAACCAGTGCTCCTACTCTAAATGATGGTCTGGATTCTACTCCTCTTTCCTGTTAGAAACCTTACTGGAATTCATTTGATATCAGTTCAGTATTCGGTAAAGGCACGTCAAAATGCAGCTTGTCTGAAGATGCAGTGAATGTTCAGAGAAACATGATTCATTCTCAGAGGAGTCTGACGGAAGTGGGGTGGGAGAGCAGCTGTCCAGAAAACTGAATGACTGCTTTTCTGTATGCTCACAGCTTGGCTCTGAGTGACTAGGGAGAAGAGATGCTTGCCACTCTTGTCTAAAGCTTGTTTAGTGTTCATCATATAGAAAAGCACTGTATGTTTAAGGAGTTTACCGTTAAATAAGCCATGGTGTGAATTAACACACTAATCTTGATGTTTTTACTGTATGCTCTGCTTTCACAGTGAATGCAGAACTGCTAGAATACAGTAAATTTATCCTTGGGCTTATTTCACAGTAATAGTGTGGGTAGGTAAATTGGCAGTCAATGAAGAGATAAAGAGCTCAACCACAGGATTGATTTTTCTGGAAATCAATTTGTGTGCCTGATTCTTTATACTTTCTTTAAAATTTAGAACATGGTACCACCAGACGATTTCAGGTATCCTGACTTTTTGAAACAGATCTGGACTGTGAATGAAACATTTATTCAAAGATTGCTGACTTTCCCATCTGGAAGACTTCCTGTAGAGATAGCTAAGTAAGTGATGCTGAGGAAAGAAGTTGTCTTATAAATTTACTTATGAATTGGGCATTAATGGGGTTTTGTACATACATAGCAAATATATTTTTAATTACTGATTTTTATTACATGCAGAGCTTTTGCTGCGCTTTCATTGTCATGCTTGGCAAGTAGTTTAGATCCTTAGTCTGTGTCATCTCTGTCACAGTTTAGATGACTATACAAGATCAAATTAATTATCTGGTTGCACATTGAAAAATAACAGTACATGTAAAGGAATATGAGAACAACTCGAAGATTATTGTTTCTACCTTAATAAAACATGATGCAAAGAAATTAAAAACAAATTGCAAGACTTGCTTTGATTTGAGCAGTCTTAAGCATTGAGTCTTGGATGGAGGCTTTATCTAGTGTTGTTTAGTCATATTAAAGTCAAAGTTCCATCCTTTGTACAATGTGATTTATTAGGGGTGAAATACAGGTTTTTATTGCAAATGCTAATTTGTAAAAAGACAATGAAATAAATGTAACTTATTTCATATAAACAATTTCAGTGAAATTGATGGAACATTCTCCTCAGCTGGTTGTCTGAATGGGAGCTTTTTGGCTTTGAGGTAAGTGGTCAGGCTTTTAAACAAGTATTCCTGTAAACAGAATTAATGGTGGCTACCTGCCTAGTGTCTCTTTTCAGTTTCAGCTGTAACACCTTTCCAGTATTTCCTTATCTTACTGTTACTCTGATCCCGCAGTTTAAACTTCTGGCTCCTTTACTGCCTCATGGTTTGTCCGCTGGCCCAAATGCAGCGTGTCTCCTGCCAGTGTTTGGAAGTGTGTGCTGCCTGGCTGCTACCATGTAAGCCAGCAAAACTCATTACTTCTCAGCCACAGGTTGTATATGATTCAAGGGGAATATATTGCACAGGCTGGTTTAGATCCTCGTGTTTTTACATGATTGTCTTTCAGTTGGAGAAGATTTTTTTTTTTTTTCAGTTGCTTCCAAAGTCACTTAAGAAATGGAAGTCTGATACTGTGATCGCTCATGTTTTAATTCCTTAGGCAGTAGGGCTAAAAGTTCAAGGTGGAAGAAAATTCTTGTGTTACTGAGAATACAGCATTCAGTCTTTTTCTCTGTTATTTTTTTTTTCTTTCTGCAGCAATGATGATCATTACAAAACCAGCACTAGGTTCTCAGGGGTTGATATGAATGCTGCTAGACTACTGTTTCACAAACTTATACAGCCTGACCATGCTCATATATCGCAACAGGTTTGTGCTGCGTATTTTCCTTATGTTTGCGACTATCTTTCATCATTACACCTATCTAGAAATACTATTGTTATACTTGCTCTGACCCTTTTAATAACCTTCTTTACTCAATAATATATCAGCTGCAAATATGTAAAACTGTATTGTGTTGTGATAATTAGGTAACACATTAGCATATTGTATTTTAATACTTAGTATACTGTCTTTTTTCTAAATGTGTAATAGTCCAATTTAAACTCTTGATGATTGTATCTAGGTGGGCATCTGTTCAAATCACCATTGCATTAAAATAAACAGAATTTTATGATGTGCTGTAGGTGGCAGCTAGTTTGGAAAAGAACCTTATTCCCAAATTGACCAGCTCCTTACCAGATGTTGAAGCTTTGAGGCTGTATCTCACTTTGCCAGAATGCCCACTGATGAGTGATGCAAACAATTTCACAACGTTAGCTATTCCTTTTGGATCGGCTATTCTGAACCTAGAAAAAGCTCCTCTGAAAGTTCTTGGTAAGAAACTGAGTTCTTTACTGCTAAAACTAAGGATCTCCAGGTGAAAATGTATAGAAATTCCATCAGTGAAGACATTGTCTCAGCAACTCCTGCTATGTATTTACAGTTCTATAGAATTCCCTGAGTGAGAAAGTTAAGGGTTCACGTTGCTTGATGGGTAAGAAAACACCTATTCTATTGCTTCTGGGTGAGTTAACTGGCCATCCATATGAATTCATCTCGTGTTATAATCGTTGGATTGATTTCATTTGGGAGGAATTAAACTGTGTAGTTAAGTGTATTTGTGTGTCTTTGCACTTGAAAGTGAAAATTATGTGGACAGACAGCTAACAAGCTCTAAGCAATTCACAGAAGTGTTGCAGAGCAGATGTTAAATTGTGTTTGTTTTGACTACAGCACCTATTTTGTTGCTTCTAGGCAGTTCCTGTTTTCTTACTGATCCTAACACGTGGTTTTCAAATATCCAGCTGAGAATAGCTCTGTTTTTTTAACTCTGCTTCCTTACACCTTCTTATCATGACTCCTGTCACTTGAAATTCAGCTTAAAGAACTGAGGTTTCAGAATATTTCCTTTTTAATTAGTGTCTTTTTGAGAAGGTACTTTGTTCTTTCTTAGTTGTTTTTTGCCTTGTAACCCATGTCTTGTGTTTTTCAGTAGTTTTTGGTGAGAGTGAAGAGCTTATCTGCTGTAAAGAAAAGCAAACTGATAATTTCTTTGAACTGTAGATCCTTTTCTTTTCCATCACTTTCCATTGCTCTCAGGACTGTTTGCTTAAGTCAAGGTTTCAGGGTTTGAACTATTCTGGTTTTATTTCAAATGTTTTATTTCAAATTTCGTGATACTGTCATGTACTTTGGATGAACAGACTTCATTTAAAGAGTTGGTGTGTAACAATAGAGCGTTTGAATAGAGGCTTCATTATTTATGCAAAGAGTAATTTGCTGTTTAAAGGTCTGCACCACTCTTGCTGTGTTAAACTTTTTTTTTTTTCCCCAAGAGCCTTTGGTAACTGACAAGTATGCTTTCTGGCAAAACACGTTTTTTAGCTAAAAGGATAGCATAACATAATGTAGTGGCATGTACTAAGTTTATGTGTGCACTGTTTGTTGACAGAAAATTGGTGGTCTGTACTTGAACCTCCGTTGTTCCTCAAGATAGTGGAACTCTACAAGGATGTTGTAGTCCACCTTTTGAAGTTGTGCAAGATTGGCATTCCCGCTTCTGAAAGAAGAATACTTACCAATTTTCTACACACGGCTTTCAGAGTTCTGGAAATATTGCATAGAGTATGTTTACATCAATTTTAACCAATTACTTATCTGTTTGTTTTTGTCAGCATCTGTGGGCTGTGTAGTTGTTAAAAGAAGTTAAGTTACTAAAGAGTTTTAAATACTTAGACTTGCATCTACAGAGATATCTGTAGTTGTTCCATCTTGGACCTATGAACCATTGGAATTCTGGATTCCAATCTGACATGGTGGTGGAATTACCTGTTTTCTTGGGAACACAGACTGACCCAGTCAATTGCATCTGTGAGGGTATGTTGGAAAGAATTGCCTCTTAAGCTTGAAATGATAGCAAATAAGATCACAAATGGAAGATTAGAGCAAGCTGTATTTTGAACAAAAAAGATCTGCACAGTTTTACTAAGACAAACATTTTTTTTTTCTGATTTGTTATTCAGTTTGTTAGCACTGTAACTTCATTCATGAAAACAAATGAATTTATGAACTTTGCACAAAAATAGCCCAAATCATTTTCAGTAACCAGACTGTGTGCATCACAGTGTATTATCTAATTGCTGTGAGGGTTCCCCTCCCACCCCTTATTTTTTTTCCTCTCTAGTTTATTCTGGTCCTGTGGCATTTTCTGTTCGTATGCTAAAAGAACATTTTGGGCACTCCCTAAGGTGCTGGTCAAGTACTGTATTTGTATAATCTAGCAAAACGGGCACAGGTATCTAAATTAGACCTTTGTGAGCTATACGTAACAGCTCTCCTCCCCGAGCTGTCAGAAAGAACAGAAAAGATTTCTGCTTTGGAAGGTGGAATTTGTATGCCATGGTTTGCTCAGCTTTACTTTATTCTTTATGGAGACCATAAAATTAAAATGGAGAGTAAGACTGTTTAGTAACTATCTTGTGTTAGAAGTGCAAGATGTCCATTACAGATTCCTGTATGGAAAGCTGTTGGTATATAATAAATGATTATTTTGCTGCCTTTAGAATTTCTGTCACTGCTCAGGCTTGCAGTAGCTGTAAATCTTAACAGCTGAAGTTGATCTTAAAATCTTAAAGCCTCATGGGAAATTGTGGAGTTGTAATGTGGCTCTCCTAAGTTCCTTGTTTTTTTGAAACCCAACTTTGACTAATATGTAGCTACGTCATAGAAATAGTTAAATTTGTACCTCCCATGCTGCCTACCTGTTTATATTGGTATAGTCTTAATAATTAGCTGGTACGGACTAAAGTAAGAGGAAAAAATGGGGCTATATATCTGGGATATTTCACAGATTTAGTATCTGGTGGTTTGAGGTGGAGGGGCAGGGATGGTGGGGGAGATGTTTGAGAAAAGTAGGCTTAGATTATTTGGTTATAAAGACAGAATCAGGAATCTTACTGTTTTGGCAGTTAACAGTGCTTAACAATCCTTTGAAAAGAAGTGTGTGTTAGGAAAGTGTAGATGCTTCTGGATTAAAATTATACTGTAGAGACAAGCCTTTGTATAAAGTTATTTTTCCACATCTCTCTCTTTTTCTAAGCTTAATGTTTTTAAATGGAAACTGTTCCTCTGGTCACAGGTAATAGAGATAGTATTCATACTGTAATTAAGAATAGAGTTCTTGAATCATAGTTCTTAAATTTGTGCAAATACAGGAACAAGTATTTGTTCTGTTATATACATGAATGTGTATATTCATCAATGTTCCTGTGAGATCACATGATATTTCAAAGTGGCAGCACTGTATTGTGCGATACTGTATGCTCAGTTAATCTTATTTTTCTTTGCTGCTTTGGTGAGATTGTGAATAATCCATGTATCCATGTCTTTGACATTGTTTTTTACATTCTTGTAGGCACTATTGTTTTTCTAGAATTTTTTTAGTAGCTGAGTATCTATGCCTGACATACCAAATGCTTGAAAAACATGGAGAATGTCCTTTTGGGAACTGTTACACAAAGTGCTAATAAAAAATAAATTGCACTTCTTTAGGTAAATGAAAGAGGACAAGTTATACAGTATGACAGATTTTACATTCATGAGATACAAGATTTGATAGATATCAGAAATGACTATGTCAACTGGGTCCAGCAGCAGGTATTTGGAATGGTAAGTTGTGTTGGTTTTTATTGTGGGTTTTTTGTGGGGTTTTTCCCCCCATGTTTTGTTTTGGTTTTGTCCCTTTAGAGAAGCCTGTAGGTTCTCTAAAAATGGGTACTTTCTTTTCATAAAAATATCTTCACAGGTGACTGATGCTGAACAGACTCATCTTATGTCAGGTACTAGCTAAGGAAGAATTGTTAAATAGGTGTGCTTCTTGTAGGGTATCATTCTTAGGACTGACACTGTTCAACGTTTTAATCCATCAATTAAAAAGTGATTTAGAATGCTGTCACTTGAGATGTGCCATGTCAAAAAAGTTAGGAACGTTTTAATTCATGATAGGAAAACATCTAGAATAACCTGAATTGCTATATAAGATAGATTCAGTCAATGAGAAAGCTGAAATTGTCTTGGAAAACTTAAGTCTGGAAGCATAATAGGGAGTTACAGGGGACAGATAACGAACATAGTTTTCTACTTTGAGTATAGCAACAAGAACTGAGATAATTAAGTCCTGGATCTGTAAACAGAAGAGTGGTAGGTGGGAGGAAATTAATGACTGTGCAGAGAGTGAGTGAGTTGGACAGGATTTTGCCACAGTTCTTTGACTTGAGCTTTGGAAGAGTATTCAGTAAGTTAACATGCTTTCTCTAGCCACTGAAATTTAATTTTTTCTCAGCAATAGCTGGAAGGTCCTGAGCATGGGAGACCTATTTTTGCTGTATTACATGAATACAAAGCAAGGCTACCAGAGAATTAAAATTGCAATGTAAAACAACAACAGCAGGGAGATTGGGGAGCATAAAGAAATAATGAGTCAGTGTTGGCAGTCATGACAGACATTTGTTTCAGCCAAGCTTGTCTGAAAAAATAACCAGTGTGTGAGGGAGGCTGGTGTTGGTAGCTAAGAGGAGTGGTATACTAAATGAGATGTAGAAGCTAGGGATAAGGCTTGCAGGGCCTTGGAATTAAGAGACAGGTTGTGTGTTTGGAACAGAGAAGGGTATGCCAGTGAAGGGTACGGAAGTGGTGGAATTTAAAAGATGATGACCTTTGCAACTATGCTTTAAATGGATGAAAACAAACCCAAATTGCATGTGTCATGATGGGAGAAAAAAATATTGAAAGTGGGAAAATGAGAGCTAGAAAATTGCTTTGTAACAAAAGTTTTAACCTCCATTTGTTAATTAAATCGGAAGATTGAGCAGTAGCTTGATGTTACTGGGAAAATACTGAATTCCCTTTAATCATCATTATTTTGTCATGCATTTAGGCAGTTTCAAGTTCAGCAGAAAATGTTATTTCGATCTGTTATAGGACTGAAAGAAATTCTGTGGCCTTGGTCAGATCTCCTTCGTGAATGGTTTCGATGGCCTTTCCTGCCTCCTTATCCACTAGTTTCCTGTGTTCTTACTTTTAAAATGATAAGAAACCCTACTTTTGCCTATTGAATCAGTAATAATGAATAAAAATTTCTTTTGCTAGTGTAATTTTTATTGTCATAACTTGAGGCAAAACTGTTTGCTCAGTTCCTTGATTAAAACGTGGAGCGGAAAATATAAATGAAGAGAGAATCTCAGAAGTATTCAGAGTATTCTCAGAGAGAAACTTGGAAGAAAAAACTTTTATTCTTTCAACGACAGAAAAATGAGTGGGGAAAAACCGAAGATACTAAATAATGAACTATTGATTAAAGGAGTTGAGAAAAAACATTTGAATTAGGAATAAATAATGGTAGATACAGTAGGAGCACAAAATTGCATAAATCTACATGTGATGAATGGGATACTCAAATCTGGTGTTTCCTGTAGGAATTAGGAATACAGATAGAAAGCAAAGTATTCTGGCCATCACTTTCTGTGAGCCATGGATGTCTGCATATTAGACTTCTGATTCTTTTGTAAATAGACAAATTTAAAATTTATTAGTTTGTCATTACCTTTTATTCTTTTTCTGTTTTCTGCCTGCTAGGTGGAAAAGAACATAGCTTTTAGCAGAGGATAAGGAGGGTAACACAGCGCCAAATGGATAACTTAGTTTCTTAGCAAAGTTGATCTAGCTTGTTGTGCAAGTCTCCACCCGGTCCCAGTCATATGTATTGGTCTGTCTCAAATTTCAAGTCATTTGCTTTTCTCATATCATATCTCATCATAGACCCAAACTATTCTTGAGACTTTATGATAAAGTGTTGGGGTTCTTTTGTATTTTAGAATTTTTACTCATTAAAAATGTTTTGCATTTAATTTACATGCTACAGTCACTTGTGAATGAAAATACATAAGTAAAAGCGAATGTCATTTGTTAATGTATGGAAGTAAACATTTAAAATGTTTAAATTTTTTGCATTCAAGAAAACATGATGCTTTAATGGTCCTTTTTTTAAAGACTGATATATAGGGTGCTAAAAGGCATGGTTGTATTTGGTAGATGAAGTAGAATGTTTATAGTTGATATTTATTTCTCAGTAAACATTCTCTTGGGAGGGGAAGCTGTAGATAAATATTTTTAATTCTGCATCAGAGGTGAATAATTAATGCAGACACTAATGCTGCTTTTTCATCTTAATTATTGCTACCTTTGTGCAAATGCTGTCATAGGATGTCAACCATGGATTAACGGAGGTAAGATTGGTTGCAGTCTGGTTTCTTTTGCAGAATGTGAGGAAGCCAGAAATATGAATGTCAAGGATTGTCTGATGTGTTCTATTGGGAGTAAAGCTTTAAGTTAGCATGGCTGTAATCTGAAAAGGTTTTTGTGGGGCAAAAATACGTAATTCTTTGTATTGCAAATTCAGAGCAGCATTTGAAAACAAGGAATACATTGATGATATCCCATAGCTGTAATGAAAGTTGTGAAATTAAAATGTACTAAGTGAGAGTGGTGTTTGTGTGTGTTTTGGGGTTTTTTTGTTTTGTCTTTTTTGTTGTGGGTGTTTGGTTTTTTTTCTGAAGTACTAAACAGTTGAAAATCTACTTTATTTTTAATTTCCCTAAGATGCTTTGGTCCTGCATTGACGATGAGTAAAGATTTCTTGTCTCTTTCTAGTAAAATAGATGTATTAAATGAGTACTATTGCAATGGCTTCTTTAACCATGATTGTGGTTTTCAAATAAGCACAGCTATGACGTGGTTCTTTTCATTCTAGTTAACAGATATTCCTGTTACAATTTGCACATACCCGTTTGTATTTGATGCCCAGGCAAAGACAACTCTCCTACAAACAGATGCAGTCATACAGATGCAGGTAAGAGTCTCAGTTTTTAATGTTATGAATTTTTATTTTATTTTGTTTTAGTGGGGTGTCTTGCGGGGTCACTGTTGGTGTTGGGTTTTTATGGGTTTTTTGTTTGGTGGGGTTTGGTTGGTTTTGTTTTTTAAAATGCTGTGTAATCTCTTCTCCATAAGAATGAGGGATCTAGTGGATTTGTGATCTCACTGGAATTAGATTGTTTAATAATTGCATAAATTTCTAAGAAACTTCTTTTCCTTTCATTAATAAGATGGCCTTTTTGAGGTGTTAACAACCCATAGCATAGGTGTAAAACAAACAAACAACAACAACAACAAAAAAAACAAAACAGAACCCCACAACAAAACCAAACAAAACAAACCACTAAAAAAACCCCGCCAACCACCACACCCATCCAAAAAAACAACCCCACCTTCCGTATGAGCAGACTTTAAATGATACATATTTAGATCCTAGAGCTGGAAGTCAATGTGTCTTGTTAGAGGCAGCAGCCAGTTACAGTTACTTTTAATTTCTTCTCTTAGTGGGACTTAGGAGCTAGTGCTGTTCTTAAGATTGGTTAGTATCAGAGAGACAGCATGCTGGCACCATGTGAATATTTAGTGCATACCTAACTTCTTATTTCATCTGTCATACCACCTTCAAAATGCTGCTAAACTCTGAAGTCTGATCGGTGTCTGCAAGGCAGTTGAAAGAAGCTTGTCTTGAAAATCTAGCATCTGCTTGGGATAGTCGGAGTAGGTTTCCTGATCGTGCAGTTTGCAGTAGTTTTTGGCTCTTTTCCTGTTAAATGCAATTGTATGTTACTCCTAATTTGTTTACTTCTGTTTTAACTAGAGACTTTCCTAGAAATTAGATACTTGATACATATGTCTTGACCCGTATCTCTTGTCTAGAGGTAAACATGCTAGACAACCCTAAAGTAGCTGAGAGGATCCTATGTGTTTTCATGATTCTCTAGCTAGAACTGAAACCAGTGTGATGTGGTGAGCTATACTTTTATTCTGTGCTTGGAATTTTTTTTTGTGCATATAATCCATACCTGTTCAGTTGCTGTAAGGGTATAATAAACCATATTCTTAGAAAAGGAAAGGAAGAATGAAGGGAGGCTACTGCAAAAGTAATAGTAGTAAGAGCACCAGCCACCCCCCCCCCCCATGTTTATAATGTTTAACATAGTAGAATTATTGTTCTGAGTCTGAAATTAAATGGAAGAGAGAAGTCATGCTCAATTAATGGACTCGTAGAAAAATACTAGCTTGCTTTTGTAGTTCATAATAAACATAGTGTCTTGTGCATTCAAAAATGTATATATGCGGTCAATACAAACATTTGATGAATTCAGGGAAATGTTCACATTGAATGTTTGTATGAACAATATTAAATAGTATTAAACCACACAAACTTTCAAGAGTTCTGTGCCATATTTGGAACATTTGCAATAGTATTTTGGTTTTGAAGAATTGTAATACAAAAATTATAATACAAACAAAATAGATGAGCAAATCACTTTTCATTCTGTGAACTAGTTTTTAATGGATGTTTTCATGCCGGATTTATATTAAACAGCTTACACTTCATTAGATGAAGTGCAGTGGGGTTTTTTGCTTCCTTTTGTTATCCAAAGTATTTTGACTGGACTGTCAGAAACTCTATTCTAAGACTTCCCTGAACATTAGCATTGAGGCTAATGGGTAAAGGAAAACTATTTCACGAAAATAACTATTTCCTGAGATAAAAGGAATACAAAGAAAATTCAGGCAAATTCAGTAGCTCCCATAATAGCTATTTCTATTCATGTCTTCTGCACCTTTTAAGATGAGACTGAGAGACATTTAATGTTGACAGGAATCTTATGTTACCTACTGACACTTTCACTTTGTTTTTTTTCCAGATGGCTGTTGATCAGGCTCACAGGCAGAATTTGTCTTCTCTCTTTCTGCCAGTATTTGAATCTGTCAACCCATGCCTGATATTAATGGTACGGAGAGACAATATTGTAGGAGATGCTGTGGAAGTCCTAAGGAAAACAAAGAATGTAGACTACAAGAAGCCACTCAAGGTACTATCAATACATATTGCTCAAAGTGTCTTTCACTCACGTGCAAGTAATTGAGAATATCTTTGGACAAATCTTGTTTCACAACCTGTTTTTAATTCAGTGCTAACTGAATAGTGTGTTTCAGGTTATTTTTGTAGGGGAAGAAGCTGTTGATGCTGGAGGTGTTCGCAAAGAATTTTTTTTACTCATCATGAGGGAGTTGTTAGATCCCAAATATGGAATGTTCAGGTATTATGAAGAGTCCAGGCTGATCTGGTTCTCTGATAAGGTAGGGTGTGGTCTATAGTCATTAATTTTCTTTTAACTTAAAATACTTATATTAATAATATATGACTATAGTAGTTTGTGGTGGTTTTATTTCAAGAGGAGAAGCTGAAGGAAGTATTCTAAAAATGTTTATTTTTGTCGTCGTTAGATCAGAACTTTCCCCTTCTCTTTTCCCCATTCCTCACTAACTCCTTACCAGTTGTACCCAACCCAAACAAGTTTAGTAGGAAGAAGTGCCAGCCAGAGTAAATGGATTCCAAGAGCAGAATCAGTATATCAAGGTGGCAGAGTAAAATTCTTTAAGTGGCATGTTGAACAGATCTTTTTGTGTTCAGTCACATTTATGAGTCTGTTTTGTAGGTAGTCATCTAGTCATACTTTCTTGAATGCTTTGATCATTATCTTTTTTAGTCCTCTTTCAGAGAAAAACAGTGACTTGGGTGGCTATATCACAAATACCTGAATGTTAACACTTCCACAGTTATGCTTTAAGCCTTGGCTATTAACTCCAAGGGAGTCAATAGTGAGCTCCTCCATCCTCCTATCCAAAATAATTTTTTAAAAAAATTTGACTTACTATTGCACTATTCAGTGCTTAAACATAAGTCACTGACAAAACCAGAATCTTAATGTGGTACTTCCAGCTGTATCCATCACTTGTAACACAAAATAAGTTGTGTTTTAAGTAGAGAATTCTGTTTCCTTGGATTTTGGTGTCTCTCAGCTGGTTTAACACTTCATGCTGTTTTCCTCAGTATTAAGGATACATACATATTTAAATAAAATATAAATGAAACTCACTCAAATGATACTGCATTGTGCACTTTTTTCTGGACTCTGCAAGGTTAAAATAACTTTGTTATTTTAAACTATCTTATCTGTTTTTTGTTCTTAGACCTTTGAAGACAGTGACTTGTTTCATTTGATTGGTGTTGTCTGTGGGCTAGCAATATATAATTTTACTATTGTAGACCTTCATTTCCCTTTGGCTTTGTACAAAAAGCTATTGAATAAGAAACCGTCCCTGGATGACTTAAAAGAGTTGATGCCAGATGTTGGCAGGTAAGCAAGAAAGAAAAATGAGTGTTACTCGGAATTAATTTTTAATTCAGCATTTTCCTTTAAGAACATAAAGAAAATGTGTTATTTTCACACTAAAAGGATAAATAGCTCAGAGTAACTTGCAGCCATCATGCAATTTGAGAAAGGATACATGGTATTGTTAAACACCTGCTTCTAAATGCCTGGTTTTAGTATTTGTGTCTTCTGTTTTATAGTCCTTAAAGACTTTTAGGGGAAAATAATATTTGAAAATCAAAACCTTTGAGTTTTAGGTATAAATTTTATAAGCCTAAGTGTGAACATAGTTTTAGTTCTGAACGGCTTATTTAGTCCATCAAGGAAATGTTTTTGCTTATTTCAGGAACAATTACATGTTAAATATCTGCCCTTGAGTAGGGATTTGAATAGCACTAGCAGGTAGGAGGTTCAAATGAGTGGAAGTGAATATTTGATTGCCTCAGTGTTGTGAATGTTAAAGTTTTCACAGATTCAAGGAGAAATCAAACAAGTTAATGGAAGAGCCCATCAATTGTTATTAAGTACTTACTGCTTCTGGTTTGGGAATCCCTTAACTGAAGACTGGGATATGAATCTTCTGTCTTCACACCTGGAGATAATCAAAAGGAAATAAAACTACATGTTACAGCAAAATGATTGCTTCCCAACACTGCCCATGGTGCAAGTCTATGAGTTAATAAATGAAATAACAGTGGAAAGATTATTTTTTTTTTTAACTTGAATTATCGAAGCATAAAAAATACTTCAGGAAAATAAGTTCATCTTTCTTTCCACGGGTACAAGTACTTTGTAACTTCTTTTGCAGGGGAATGCAACATTTACTGGACTATCCAGAGGATGACGTGGAAGAAGCATTTTGTCTTAATTTTACTGTAAGTTTTATATAGTGTTTGAAGTATTTCTTACCAAGCTCATACCATCTATTATAACTGCCTCTGATGGAGTATTTGAGCAAAAGCATCAGCTGCTGATTCCCCTGAATTTTAGCATCTGTGTCTGCCATTCCTGTTGCTGTTAGCTAAGTGGTGAGAAGTACTGTATGCAGTAACTAAGATCTATACTATTTTTGTTTGTTTTAAATAGATCACTGTGGAAAATTTTGGTACAACAGAAATTAAAGAGCTTGTTCCTAATGGTGCTGACATTCCTGTAGTCAAACAAAATAGGTGAGTTTTATGGGTCACAGAGTCTGCCTTGGGAATGTAACTGGGCTGCTGTAGATATCCTTTGCCAAGCTGTTACAGTAATGTTGGAGGCAGAACTACTTTGGTTGTTTTTCCAAGCTGTTCTCATGAATATTGTTAAAATAGCTATTGTATTTAAGGATTTTCCAGCTGTGGAGAGGCTGTCTAATTTTACTCAGAACGTGTAATACTTCTTTTTTACTTTGAACTTGGAAGTATTTTGAAGGTCTTTAGGCCCTATTTTGACTATGTGGTCTTCATTTTATGAGATTAAAATTGGTTGTGGTTCTGCAGGAACTTATACATAATTAGAATTTAGTGAGTAATGATGAAAACTTCAACCTAGATGCCATTATGTGGCAACTATTCATATATGAAATATTATTTCAGAGAAGTCTTCCCTTCTCTGAAAGCCAGTAAGTTAATCTAATGTTATCTGTTGTTATTGTCAGAAGAGTGTATGAGGGGTGGGTTTTTTCCTTGGTCAAGAGTTCAGTTATTTCTGTTTATAAAAGCAGCCTCTCCCACCCTTTGTTCCATTTCTGCTCTTGAACGATAGGCAGATTGTATCTGGTGATGCTTTTGTCCCTTTTTGCAGAATACTACCGTTTTCCTATCTTCCTCTGTCCATTCCTCTCATGTATTCCTGTCTGGTTTTTAATCTTTGTGAATTCTCTGTGCTTTTACTTCTCCCAGAGTAAAGGGAGGAGAGAATGGCAGGAGCGCACTCTATGAGAACAGAATGCATCTAGGCTATGCATGGTAGGAGTGAGGGAGAAAATGGACCTTGAGGCCTGTTCCCGGAGGGCAAATGTTTTGGGCAACGTTTTTGTAACTAGCTACGTCTGCTGTAGAGGAAAGAGT
>NW_009620860.1:0-8600 GCF_000690535.1 Cariama cristata | reverse complement strand
GATGACAGAAGATTCTGAGGGTATCCCCGCATGCAGCCATGTGCAGTGATGGTACCTCCCACAACAGAGTGATTTTTATCCTCCTGACTTACCCTACCATTAATAACTGCAATAACCACCTATACTTGTCGCAGTTTTGTTGTTTTTTTTTTTTTTTTTTTTTTAAATCCTTGGCTCATAGCTGAGGATTTGTGATACTTTATCTTAAACATGATAGCTTTGAAGTTCTCTGATGGTGGTTTGGTGTTCTGTCACAAAGTGACAGTAAAATTGGAGTTGAATTATGAGAAAAGTTTCAAGGTGCCCATGGAATGTACGCTGCACTGCCGTCACCCATTGTCTGGCCGCAACGAAGATTCCTGTTTCTCACGATCCAAATATTTCACGATGCTTTAATTCAGTTTTTAAAATATTAACATAGAGTACAATGCTAATTAGTTTATTAATATGAATTTTCTCTGGAGCAGCCTTTCCTTCCACTGTTAGTATTACACAAGTTACCCGCCTCTCTGCTAATTACATAGCATGCATCAAGTGGATATGTCATTGAGTACCGGAAGAGGAGGTGTGTCATTCACCACTTTGCTTGTCTCCAGTATTTTTAGTTCAACAACTTTAATAAATGTATCATCAAAATGTGTTTAGATGATTCTTTAAATTATTGGTGATGTTAGTCAAATACAGTCAAGGAATTTTAGTTCTCCCCCTAAATGCTGCGGAAGATAGTGTTTCCAACAAGATACAAGAACTGCTTGTTCTGAAGCATGCATAACAGGCTGTCTGTTTTTCAGTATCCTAGCTCCTTTGCGCTGACCTTTCTACTGTATAGGACTCAAATGTCTGTTTGAAGTTGATTTGCATTTTTAGTGCAGATATGGTAAACTTTTTAATTAAAAAAATACAACAGCGTGTTTGACTAGTCGGTTTCAGGACACTGCATGTAATTCAAGCCTTTAAGCTTGTTGCCATTCGGTCCAATTCTCTGCAATGCTTGCAAATAAGAGAAGTATTTATAGTGCTTGAAGTAAATAATGCTAAATGTTACTGTTTTTCTGTTGCAATTTACAGAATCTGTCTTGGGCGTGGTGGGGAAATAGTTTATGCGCCATTTTCATTGACGTTATCTTCACTATGGTTGTAACATGAAGCACAGAATATAATAGGATCCTTTTTGCTTAACTTTCTATGCTGTGTTCTATACAGAAGTGGCTACTGTTTTATTGGGAGAAGGGTGACACGTGCTCTTTTTTTCCCCTCCCTCTCTCTCTCAACGTAATTATCTTTTTCTTCTTTGTACAGGCAAGATTTTGTAGATGCATACGTGGATTACATCTTCAATAAATCTGTGGCTTCCTTATTCAGTGCATTCCATGCAGGCTTCCACAAAGTATGTGGAGGTAAAGTTCTTCAGCTCTTCCAGCCCAGCGAGTTGCAGGCAATGGTGATTGGGAACACAAATTATGACTGGAAAGAATTGGAGAAGGTAAGAACCATAGTTAGCTATTTGTTTCGTATATTTTTACTTTCAAGATGCAAAAGCAAAATCTTGAAGTATCCTTTTGAGCTCTGTTTTGATTAACATGACTTCCAGCGTTGATGGGATTGACTGCATGAGTGAGGAACTTCTTTTTTTAAAATGTCAGTGAATGAAGACACTAAAATATTATTTACCTTCCTGTTTAAAGTTTTTCCATCTAATTTCTGATGGAAGTTAGACTTAGAAGAGAGAGGAAGAAAAATCCACAGAACCAAAAGGCAGCTGTATAGAATGTATTATGTTAAAGGAGGAAAGTGAACAAAATGCATACAGTTAATACAAGTAAATATTCTTGATTGCCAAAACTCACTGTGAGACTTTGTCACTACTTTATCGGGATTGAAAATGCTTTGGAGTACTTGCATCTGTCCATATAGTTGAAGACGGACTGAACAGCTGAAGAAAATTGACCAAGGAAAACAGTAACATGTCACTTGCGGTATCCCTTTACACAAACCGCGTTCATTCTACTTTAATGTCAGATTATCCTACTAGTTCTACATGCAAACAATAACCTAATTTCCTGCTCATTTTAGAATACAGAATACAAAGGAGAATACTGGGCAGACCATCCTACAATTAAAATATTCTGGGAGGTTTTCCATGGATTGTCTTTGGAGAAGAAAAAACAGTTTTTGCGTAAGTATTTCAGACTATTTCGCAGAAGTTGCTAGCTGAACAGGGTCGCTATGATTTCAGGCTCTTGCTATAACAGGGTAGTCATAAATATTTATCTATAATGATGTCTTTAACTTTATCTGGAAGAAAAAAATCATAGTAGAAGAAATCGATTATGAGCTTGTCTCTGATTTTGCTGAGGTTGTCCTGAGTAATTCTGGGTCATGGGCAGTTACAAGATCACAGTAGATCAGAGCAGCATAAAAAAAAATTAATTAAAAAAACAAAAAAAGAAAAAGAGAACCTAACCTAACCTCCAAAAAACCCAACAACCTAAACTGCTAGTGGTATTTATCTCATGACTAGGGATATTTTTTTCTGTTTTGACAGAAGGTTCACATGTCCAGTTTTTTCATTGCACATAGGTGGAATTTTTCAGTTATAACTGATTGTAAACATGTCAAGGTACTCATATGAGTAGAATTGTACAGGGGAAAAAAAAAAGTTATCGAAGCTTCCTGTGAATGAGCTTTTGTTGAGAAGAAGTCATAGATTAGTTTCCAATTCAGATAGATTTCTTATTGAACAAACTTCATTCTGTGTGTTAACAAGATGCTTGCAAATGCTTAGTAAAGGTATAGGCAATGAATTTTAAATAACAAATTCTGATGCATGAAGAACTTCCTACTATTTCCCACACACACACTTTTTTTGTTGTTGTTGTTTAAGGACTGTTTGGTTTCATATGTTAAAATGAAATATTTTCCTTTATGTATCACTTGTTGTGTTACAGTTAAGGGTTCATGTGTGTAAGCTGGAGGCTGGGTTAAGTCATCATTCCCTGTTTTTCAAACTTACCAGAACAACTTCAGTGTGAAAAGCTAAGCATTGCTGGAATAATTAAAAAATGCAATGATTGGAACTGCATATATGACATATATAATATTAGTCTTAAACTACTTTCAAGCCTTTGTTTGTTTGTCTTCTCTTGGCAGTGTTTCTGACGGGCAGTGATCGTATTCCAATTCTTGGAATGAAGTGTCTTAAACTAGTCATCCAGCCAACAGGAGGCGGAGAAGGTTATCTTCCAGTAGCTCACACTTGCTTTAATCTTCTTGATCTTCCAAAATACACAGATAAAGAAACCCTAAAATCAAAGTTGATCCAGGCTATAGATCACTATGAAGGTTTCAGTTTAGTATAACTTCAGAAATGAGAGTTCTGTGTAACGTGGGATCATTAAACTAACTTTGTGTGTCTTTTGTGGTGGTAAATTCAGTGGATTAAATGATGGAGTTGATAACATAACTGATTATTTGCAAAAATGTTCAGTGGTACGAATATTCACGGGAGCCAAAAAAACACTTACGAAAATGAGGAACTGTCTTAATACATACCTTCTTGTACAGAACCATGTGGATTTTGCCATCTTACAATAAAAATGAGAGTATTGTGAATGGGAGTCAAGTTTCACTAACATGAATTAACATTTCACCTTATGCAAACAATTTGGCGTGTGAGTGCATGAGAGACTTGCTTAAGTTTTTCAAATCACTTAGTAAGAACATTTAACTTTTTCCCTGATAAATTCACTTGGTAACTTTTCATTTTGTAAATAATAAATTTTTGTGATAAAATAATTATGTTCCAATAGCAGTATGGTTTCTATTGCTTGTAATTGAATATGAGCTTATTTTATGGCTTTTAACAAAAAAAGTGACTACTCTGATTTCTGAAGATATCTATTTTTCTGGTTTGTTTTAAGAACCTTAATGATGAAAGTGATTGTTTAAGAGACATTCATCTTCACAATGTACAATCCATGAGGCAGTCACTTAGTGCCGATACAAAACTGCATACAATGGCATTTTTAATATGTGGATGGACAAGCTGACTTAATACACTTTTATTTTTAAGGACTGATTCTGTAATTATGTGGACACAATTATAAAAGAGGTTAACTTATCATTTGAAACCTCTACAGCCATGTGTGAAGAACGCAGCTTAAAAGAAAAAGATGCACCAGACAGTTGTTGCTGTCAAGAGGTTAAACGTTTATTTTTAAATGCTGAAAGCGTAGTTTATGGTTTCTAATAGAATTTTCACTTTTTTCCAGATAAATGCATTTGAAATAACTCTTTAACACTCCCCTCCCCTTTTCTTAAGATTTTATTTTTAGTATAATTACCCTGAGATGGTTGTGCTTAGCTGGACACTTTCGGATTTGACTTTCCTTCTCTGGTTAAATTCCAGATTTTGTGGTGTTGATGCATATGTGACTTGCAGCTGTGAAACAAATATTTATTTTTTTTAGATTTTTAAATGCAGTGAAAAAATTCAAGCTATAATAAAAGACTTGAATGAAAACCTTTGTTGGTTGATGTGTATGGATGCTTGCATCATGCATATTTCTTCTGTTGGAGGGCAACTTTTGCATGCATTCAATTGAGAGTACAGCTAGGATACCAGGATCTCGCTTGAAAAGCAGGGAAATTCATTCATTGTAATAAATTGTTGAACACACAGTTTCTGTGCTGGTGGTAGATGTGGATATAATACAAAGCAGTCCGTACAGTTAAAATCTTTTTTTTTTTTCCTCTTAACGCTGTGTTTTTACAGCTTTCTCATGCGGTGTGACCTCTAGTAATTTCTTTGTATGCAGCCCATACTCCATCTTTTCCAACATTTGTTACCTGGCTGGGAAGCTCACTCTCTTGTGAAAAACAAGAAACCAACAAATACTAAAGCAGCTTAATCTAACTATACATGGAAGAAAGAAAAGGAGAGAAAAGAGAAAAAAAAAAAAAAGAGAGTATTATGCCTTCATTTTACCAGGTAATATTAAAACACTGTTTTAAAAATATTAAACACCAAGATTACTAAGGGAAATGTTCAAAAATTAGGAAGTGGCTAATGTAAAGCTGTCTTCTTTCTTTTTCCCTTGTGTATTATTACATTATCAAGTGCTGTGTGTTTTTTTTTTCTATGGGACTCTTGTTTCATTCAGCGTACACAGTGGATAGTGTTCATTGAATAATAGGGGGGGTTTAAGTTCAGTTGTGCAGGTCCAAGTCTAATATAGTGTGTGTCATCTAAACCCAGCACTATATATATGTATTTAATTTCCCTATGGGACTTTCTCTGATTTTTGCTGTATTGGATTTTTCATCAATGTTAATCTGAAAGATGAGTAATAGCCTTATTCTGTAGATGAGGGCATCTGAGACAGAATCCAAGCCATAGTTACTGAACACTTGCCAAGTTTTGGTGCCCAATTTAGGATATGCTAGAGAACTTAGATGTTCTTTCTCTTTGAAGTGCAGTTGTTGTTAACTAAAACTGCTGTGGCAGTTACTTCATGTTGCTGCAAAAGTTTCTCCAGCATCCGCAAGACATACTACTTACTCTCTCAGAACATCAGTAAGCGTTGGGAGAGTGGGGGGTGTTGAATGGGTGGTGACATGTCACGTTAAGAACCCACTGGCAGAACAGGGCTGGAGACACTTTCCTCAGGACCGCATTCACCTGAGACTTTCTTCTGCAATTTTGGCCTTGATTTTATCCACCTCTGCAAGAAACGGAGTGGCGTTCTACAAAGCGTGATCATATTTGTTAAATGCTCCCAATTATCTTACAGGTGTTAGCTCATTCTGTGCAGTGAGACAGGTGCCCTGTTGCAAAACAGACATTATCTACATAACAAGGTAAAAGATTTTAATGTAGTACTAGAACGATTGCTAGTTATTATATTACTTCTGTCAAGCAGTTTAATGCTTTCTGTGATACTTACGTTGCTGTTAGTTCCGTTAACAGTCATAACAGCCCTGTGAAGGATCTCTGCAGAAGTTGTACGCTGAAGTGTTTCCTCTGGCTGGAAAAAGGTGGGCAGCAGGAACTGCTTGCTCTTTCTTGGATCAAGTAACATTTTACATGCAATATTTGATGCTGTGCATCATGTGAGAAAGGGGGAAAGAAAAGTCCATTCTATTATGCTTAGCTAAAATAGCCATGGTGTTAATGAGGAAAGCCTAGGGCCCTTGTCCTTCTCAGGAAAGCTTGCATACCACTTTTTTAAAGGGATAATGCAAGCAACTGGGGGATAGTAGTAGTTTGGGCTGCAGATTACAATTACAATAATTAAAAATCTTTAAAGAAAGTGTTTTTATTTGATAATGAGATTAGCATTTTGATAAAGTTAGAATTGTCACTGGAGAATGCTAGTCACGTGTCAAACTTGTATCCATCTCCATCATGGTTACTAAAGGAGGACTTGTCGTAGCAGTGCAGTCATGTAATGGATTTCTTGTACCAGTCACGTTAGTACGAGGCTGAAGATTGAATTTGCATGACAAAACTACACAGGCTGTTTCAACTACATATATAGCAGAAGCTATATATTTATAGCTCTCTCATTTTCCAGGGAGAATCCAAGAAAGCTGTTGTCCTGCGCCAGTGTAGAACTATTAAAGCAGTGCTTAAGCATAACAACTTGTCTCCTTTAGCACTTCATGGGAGTTACTACTACTAAGGTTGTTATTAATGTAGAGCATCAAGCCACGGTATTCCCTTCAAGCCACTCTAAAAAGCACTGTAATTCATCGCTCTGCTGTCTGCTGCAATAAACTTGATTTATCAGGATTAAATGAAACTTAGTGTAATTGAATAGAAACCACTACAAAAGAGAGCTCTTTATTTAAAGGCATATGAGGTAAAGAGGAAGAACAAATGTTTTGTTTCAGGCTCAACATTAGAAAGAACTTCTTCACTGTTAGAGTTGTTAAGCATTGGAATGGGCTCCCTAGGGAGGTGGTGGAGTCATTGTCCCTGGAGATGTTCAAAAAACGTTTAGATGTGGTGCTTCAAGACATGGTTTAGTGGGCACTGTGGCATCAGGTATACAGTTGGACCTGATGATCTTTGAGGTCTCTTCCAACCATAATGATTCTATGATTCTGTAAGTGACAGTTCCCATTGCTTACCAAGTGGGTATTTCTTAATTGGTTAAGTCAGTGTGGGGTTTAGGTGAACTAATCATCAAGCTACTATTTTTGTCTTCAGTGTGCTGTGCAGGTTTGTGTTGATCAAGTTTGGAGCAATAACTTTAAAAACCTTACCTAGACCTTGAAAGGCTTAGAGCAACCTGTGTCACCTGCCATAGCCAGATTTAATACGATACCTCAGAGCCCCAAGAAATCCCCTTGACTGTTTTCCTGGAATGTGTGCACACTTAGTTGATAAAATAAAACTACCAGCCGTGATTTCTATACACTTGAGTTCTCTCACCATTTGACTGAGTCGTCAGTTTTTTTCTTGAGGAAAGGAGCCTGTTCGTGCTGATACACATCACCTAACTCTGTGCTACCTGTTAAGACTGACTGCCTTTCTGCAAGTGGAGCATGCTAAAACTTTCTTACTGCAAACCTTTGCCTCCCTGTTTCTACAACGATGCAGCTCTCTTGAGTGAGAAAGATGTCTTTTATCTTCTGACCACAAGACAACTGGGGGAAAAAAAAAAAAGCCCCTGAAACCAGCTGTGGCAATACCATAGACAAACTAGAACTGTGCAAAAGTGTCACAGGTAGAGATGGACTGGTCTGTTCTTACCAGTAGACTGAACATTCTGAGTTCCTGCATTTCCCTTGGGTTTGAACATAACTTTATTGATCTTTCACAAAACAACAAAGTAACGTGTTGCTGATGCCAGGAGTGTGATCAAAGAACTTGCGTGGGCTAGCATAGCAGTCAGCTTTATTGGTTTTTCTCCAGCCAAAGGGCACATGCATCGGTCTCAGGTTATTAGAAAGGAAAATGAGGTTTATGAATCTTGTTCCATGTACGAACTCCAGAGCTATTACGCCCAGCACAGTTAGCGTGTGTGGTGCTAGTGGGGATCTTTCTCTCTCCAAGGCCGCGGGCTAGGCTTTACCAACGGGTCCTACGGTGTGTGGTGCCGGGGGGGCTGTCAACGCCTACAGGTGCTTGCTGCTTCCCCCACACACCTGATTACATGAGGAATTTCAGTGGGGAAACAAAAGATTAATGTCATGTGGAGACTTCCGTTTGAGTAAAGTACAAAAGTTAAGTTTCCTTCTCTTTTTTGAGCAAACACACCACCTTTTCTGTTAGAGGGAACAGAGCTGGCAGACTGTAGCTAAAAAAAGCCATGTCTTTGAAAATTTTTAAAGGTGAAACTAATTTAATTATTTGTGGCTTGATTCTGCACAGAGGCTGTGTGGGTGCACCTGCTAGCAGCAGTGCTCGAGTCCTCTGGGAGCTACGTACAGCATCTCCAGAAGCCCGAGGCTATCCGCTGGCAAGGTACAAACACCCCCACGCCCTCTGAGGTGCCACGATTAAATCGGCGATAGAGGCAGGGAGAGGGTAGCTGAGGCGGTAAGGGAGATCAGTAGCGCCTTCAGATGAGGGAGGAGCTGGAACAGACCCA
>NW_009620859.1:39287-39719 GCF_000690535.1 Cariama cristata | reverse complement strand
TGAGCCCCGCGATGGAACCAGCACGCCCAGGCCCCAGCCAGCAGCCACCAGGGTAAGGCAGGAGCTGGGGATTTGTGGAGCTGTTGGTTTCTGGGAGCCCAGCTGCCTCCGCTGGCACAGCCCCACGGGCACTCGTGTGGGTCCCTCTGCAGCACCCGGTGTCTCTGCTGCCCTAATGCACCCCACGGCCGCAGGCAGGGGCCAGCACGGCATCAGCAGCATCGTCCCTGTGCCTGCAGTGGCTCCCCCCTGCAAGGACATCCCGAAAAGGGTCTGCTGTCTAAATCCTTGGGATCTGTAGGAAATCTCAGCTGGTGTCCCAGCTCTGAGGGCTGGGGAGACAGGAGGAGGAGGAGGAGGGAGGCTGCATCCACCTAACAGCATGTGTGGGGCAGCCACAGGTGAAACTCTGTGCTGGCTGCGCTGCAGAAC
>NW_009620859.1:37666-39256 GCF_000690535.1 Cariama cristata | reverse complement strand
GGGCTTTTCACACATAGAGGCTGGGGGGAATTAAGACAAATCACCTAAAGGTGTGAATCCCTGCCTGTAAATGCGCTAAATCCCAAGCGGATATGCTCGTCCAGGAGCAAAGTGGCTTTAACTGGTCACATCTTAATCTGCCCTGGCTTAGGCTTGGCATCCTCCCACACTGAGGGCAGGGCTGTCCCAGGGCGATGGGGACAGCAGGACGGGTGACTCAGGTAGCACTGGCTGAGCAAGCAAGGATGGCACAGCTTCCCCGGGGGACACACAGGATGGATGCAGCAGGGTGGCAGCAGGGGACATCCCTGACCCTGCTGTGCTGCATCCCCAGGCAACCGCATTAATGCCCATTAATCACACGGAGGCCGGGAGGAGCAGGCTGGACACCAGCCTGGGGTGCTGTCACTCGTGTCACCTTTGGCAAATGATGCATTTTACATCAGAAATTTGGGGGCTCCATCCCTGCCCCAGGCCTGAGCTGGGGTTTCCCTGGCAGCAGATGCCAAAGCTGCCTTTCAGCAGCCAGGGGAGAGGGCAGGAACGCATCCCACAGCAACGCCTGGGGATGTCCCCGCTGAGGGGACCAACCCCCTGGCCCTTGCCCCTTGGCAGCGGGTGACCCATTTTTCTCCAACAGTGCCGAGCCCCACGCAGCCTCGAGCTTTCCTGAGCTGCTCTGGCCAGCTGGCTCCCCAGGCCCAGGACACGTTGCATCGCGGGGCACCGATGTTCAATCTTCACTGATCCGGCCATGCCCATCATTACCCACTGAGGGGGTGTGGGGGCACGGCGGGGCTTTCCTCCGCAGGGCGCCTGGCAGCGCAGCATCCCCCTCCCTGATAAAGTGGGGACCGTGCGGTCAGGGCTTTGTAACTCAGCCCCTTCTCGCAGGGATGCTGCATGGAGCGGAGCAGGAGCCACATCCCTGCAGCATCCCCCTTCCGGGGTGGGACCGAGACCAAAGCAAGCCCAGATCCTACAGCTGGTGCCAGCACGCATGGCCGGCCCCTGGGCAGCAGCAATGGCCCCTGGGCCCATTCTGGGCCAGCCCTGGCCATGAAGCAGGGATCGCTGCCACCAAGAGCCTTTGAAAGGCATGAGGCTGTTTGGGACCTCATCCTAGGGCAGGTCAACTAGAGAGCTTTACAGGAAGATTAAGAGAAAATAAGGAATAAATAAGAATAACTTTCCCCAGGCTGCCTCTCCTTTGGCTCACCTCTCCCCCTCCTCGTGCTGACTCCCCTCGGCTCTTTCTTCTTCCTTCAGATGCAAATACCACAAAAACTCATGCACCCAGACGGAGCCGCTCGGATGGGAAGCTGAAGTTGTTGGAAAGCCTTCCTCTCTGCTCGTGTCTCTCACATTCTCTGGCACCTAAGATCAGTTGGATTTGTTACAGGGCAAGAAGAGGCTGAGGGGAAAATATCCAATAAAAAAGGTTAAGGAAAAAACCCCCGCTGCTGGCTGGGTTCGCCCAGAGGACAGTCATCCACGCGTTGCCCGCAGACCCTCGGCTGCTGCGTCACCCAGCTCCCTCCGTCCCCCGTGTCAGGGGCCCCCCAGGGGGACACGCCGGGGCTTTCTGTC
>NW_009620859.1:37241-37588 GCF_000690535.1 Cariama cristata | reverse complement strand
ACCGGCCGTGGCAAGTGACGGCCACTGACTGCCCCAGCTCTGCCCGTGTTTTGCCTCGGTCCTCGCCTTTTGGCTGGAGCTTCATGGCAAAACTGGTCAGGCTCCCATCTGTGGCCTGGGAGCAGTTCCTGGCAGGTACTCAGGGATGCAACAGAGGAGCCTTTCATGAAACCAGGCAAAACATTTTTTTTATTTTTATTTTTTCTGCACAGCTCTCCTGGATGTGCAGCACCTGCCAGCTTGGATCTGGCCATCCTCTGTCCCCCAGGCTGGGCTGCACGGGAGGGCAAGCAGGGCAGCACCCTGCCTGCAGCGGGGGCAACCTGCTCCCCAACACAAACAGCCCC
>NW_009620859.1:34759-37189 GCF_000690535.1 Cariama cristata | reverse complement strand
GGGTACCCAGCCTCACTGCCGAAGGGTGGCCGCAGGATAAGCACAGGGCTTGGAAAGGGGAGCCCAGGGGCTTAGGAAGGATTAGCAAGAGACGGGAAGATGGAGGACCAGAGCCAGAGCATGCCGAGGGGCTGGCAGGAGCTGGGTCTTGTCAGGCACCCCGGCACCCGCTATCTGGAGCTTCAACCATCCACTTGTTGCTTCTCTCCTTTAAAAGGCATCCGAGTCCCTGCCGTTATCAGGCAGGGCAGATAGCACAGTCATGCCTGCAATAAACAGGTTTACGGACATCGCACTTGTCCTTGCAAGGGGGAATGGATGTTCCCATTGTCCCTGTGTCCCCTTCCCCAGGGCCTGTAGCTGCCAGCCCACCCAGGGCCGGTGAGCATCCCAGCAGGCTGCGTGCGGACGCCGAGGAGAACACGTGAAACTCCATGGAACGGGCGTGACGCCTCCGTGAGGCAGGATGCTGGTGCCCAAAAAGCAGTGCTCTCGCCTAAAAAAGGCAGCAAAGCAGCTGAAGAGACCCGAGCACGGCTCTCAAATCCCCAGTGGAGCCACGTACCACGGCGGGGCTGCAGCCAGCCCTGGCTCCAGCGGGGAGGTCATGCAGAGGGTGGCCAGGGGCGGTTGGCACTGATGGCTCTCCCCCGGCTTCTCTGGGGGAAGGAAAATGTGTCCCAGGGCACAGACTGGGTGCAGAGCTGGGCTTTGGTGGCAAAGTTCAGCTCCTGGCCATTCAAGGCACCGCAGGGTGGTTTGTCATGAAGCTCTCCCCATCCTGTGCCCCCCCCGCCCCGACACCCTGTGGCCAGAAGTCAGGCTGGCCACGGTGCAACATGGTTTTGGGGGCTGGCACAGCGGCAGGACGAGTGTGCTGAGTGGCTGCCCAGTGTCTGTGCCCCATGTACACACCACCTCCAGGACACAGCTCTTGGTGAGCTCCTGGGGTAGGGACGGGGCTGGACACACGTAACCCAGCGCCTCGTGGGTGCTGAGACGTCCCCACAGCACCATATTCTCCTTCGGCAGCACAAAGGGGAAGACCCACCCATTAGGATATTTGCCCTCAGTCCCCACAACCATTACGGGCATCTTCCCAGGATGCAGGGAAACGAGCATGCAAACACTCCCAGCTCGGTTCCACATCCACATGCTCCCCTCTTGTATGTCCTGTATGGGGGCAGCCAAGATGCAGGCAGCGGGGAACAAACTAGCTCCTGCTCAGATGGAAAATCTCCGAACGAGCACGACTTGGCTGAAACCCTCCGGCAAGGACCTGTAAATCTGCTCGCTGTGACACTGCCAGCATCCCGCAGAGCACCGGACCCAGGTGGAGAGTTTCCTTGCAGGTGGTAGGGGAGGAAGCTGTCTGCAGAAAGATGCTGAATTTATGTTACTCGCACTCGCTCCAGGAATGCGGTGAATGAACTCAGAAAGCCCAGGGCAGGAATCAAGTGTGCTTCAGCCCTGACCTTGCCTGACTTTCTTCCAGGCTAAAGAGGGGATGGGGACAGCCGCCGGCCCCCCAGCGCATCTGAATTTACCATGTGCCTTTTCTTGCAACAGCTTTCCCACTCTCAAGCACCTCCACGGGTGAAACGTGATCATCAGAGGCTGAGTCTTTCACCAGGTTTCAAAGCTGGCCGAGCAGGGCAAAACCCTTCTGTTCAGCCCTCGGGAAAGGGAGGGAGGGCAGCAGGGACACGGGGACGTATGGCACACCAGCCTCCTCCCTCGAGGAGGGCAGTAAAGACCACTCAAACTCAAGACATGTTCGCACCTTGAAGATGGGGATCATGGCAGACCCCATCACTGTTGGCTCTTGCAGGCTCTCCTAGAAGTATTGACTAAAAGGCACATTTACAGGAAAAAACCAAACAAACTCTCGCCAGCTAGAGAGGACTGCCATGCCAGGGCTTGCCTTTCTGCAGTGATCTCTCCTTTCTCCCTCTAACACTGCTGCCAATGCTTATTTTAAGCCAAATGTGTTTTTAAGCCTGTGCCCTCTTGATAGATTAAGAAAACCAGAAGAGATGCAGGGTCCAGTTTCTATAACTGTATCAAAACCCTTCCTCCTCCTATTCCCAGTCAAAATCTGCTAGAAGATTTTATTCTTGTTTTTCCCATGAATGCCCCAGGCTTGCATGCCTCCCGTACCACGACTCCGTACACCACCATGTGCCCATGCCCTCACTTGAGCAGGTGAACTGCCCCCTCCTCCGCCACGGCCCTACCTCGGTGGTGGAAAGCAGATCCACCACGATGCGAAGGGACCATCTGAGAGGCTCTTGGGCTTCCCAAGGTCTGGCTTGCGTAACGCTCACACCGAGAGCCAGAGCCTGCAGCAGAGCTGGCACGGGCTTCAAATTTCCATTTCAAAGGAAATTTCGGCATGTATTTTGCTTTACAACTGTTACAGCCCACCTT